>NC_068987.1:62191833-62206527 GCF_001194135.2 Octopus bimaculoides | reverse complement strand
TACATTAAGGGTACACATGTCTGTGGAGTGCTCAGCCACTTGCACGTTAATTTCACAAGCAGGCTGTTCCGTTGATCAGATCAACTGGAAACCTCGACGTCATAAGCAACGGAGTGCCAACAACAACAATTAACTTCTTAATCTCACTGCATTAAATATGCCCAGAATAAAATAATCCTTTGCCATATCTTATTGCTATTTTAATTCAAATATTGGTCAAACCAACACACTATGTGTGCATGAGTAAAAGAAAAAGCAGTTAGAGAATAGTAAACACAAATGTGAGATGGCTTCCAGTTTTCATCAACCAAATCTACACACAAAGCTTTGGTTAGCTTAGAAGACACGTGTGGGATAGGATAAAGCCTAGAAGACATGTGTGGGATAGGATAAAGATCCTTCCTGAGGCATATAGGCTCAAAGGGCCAGTTTCCCAGTTTTTGTGGCATATATATTCCTCAGCTGGACTGGATGCCAGCAACCAAGTAGACTGAAACTACATGAAATGAAGTGTTTTTTTCTCAAGAACACAACACATCACTCAATTAAGGAATCAAAACCACAATCTTACAATCATGAGTTTGACACCCTAACCACTAAGTTACTCTATACCATGCAGTGGGAATGAACCCAAAATCACATTTTAAGAAACAAACTTGTTAACCACACAGCCATACAAGCATCTAATATTAGTTCAATAATATACATATATCTAAATTGTCATGCCAGTTTGGAAGATTGATGTATAACAAAAAGTGACAATGAAAGTGGACAAGTAACTATTTTATCTCCAAGCTAAACTGGCCTCCTTGAATTGACAAACAAGTCTTAGTTCATAGAAAAGAAATAATTAAGTACATAAAACATTCAGAAAGTTTTTAACAAATATAAGATAACTCACCATACAAGCAATGTACCACATCTTTAATGGACTGTATTTAATATTTTCTCGAGAGTGATTTATTTCCTGCAAAGAGAAATACACAAGAAGCAAGGCAATATAGATTAACAACCAAAATAGAAAACAAGCTAACTTTCTGTTTCGACTGATTTAGTTTTTGATTCATAATTCCCAAAAAATAAATTACTATAAAACTAAAATTGAAATATAAGAAATATCTTATGATAGGCATTATTATTCAAATCTCACGTTTATATTCCATAGATGATGTTGTGAGTTTAATAAACAGATAAAAGAAAGCACAAGTAAAATTTAATGCTTTAGGCTATATTGTACCAGAGAATGTTATATTCTTTTACTTGTCTGTCATTGTACTGCAGCACGACTTTGAAGAGCTGAACTAATCAACCCCAGTACTTTTTTTTTCCTTAAGTTTGCTACTCATTCTCTTGGTCTTTTTTGCCAAACCACTAAATTATGGGGATGTGAACAAACCGACACCTGGTATCAAGTAATGGGAGAACAAACACAAGGCATATACACACATGACGGACTCCAATGTCCTTTCTTAAGCTTCAGCTTGAGCTAATGGATTTTACTGGCTCTGTTTCACTGCATTTTTCTCCTCCAGCTCAAGCCTCTCCATTTCTAAACTGATGATAATGATAGTCATTGTCTAGAGGTGACAATCAACATCACCTTTGGCTGTTGCTTCCAAGATGGAGTCAACATCCTTATCAAATGGGATGCACTCTTATTCTTTGTTAGGTTGGAATAACTTTATCTGATGTTGGTCTGTTACTCTGGCATAAGACTGGGATTAGAAACAGCTGTAATTCCAGGAAATATAGTTTCCTGGAATTACGATGATGATGATATATATATATATATATATATATATATATATATGTGTGTGTGTGTGTGTGTGTGTGTGTGTATATATATTTTTCTCGACACTTTAACATCCACTTTTCCATACTATCACAGTGAGTTTAGCAATTCGGTGTGGCAGATTTTTTTGACAAAGAGATGCCCTTCCTATTACCAACCCCAACATTTTTCTCCATAGCCAGACATGTTTCCACAGAAGATTGGAAATAAAGATTGTATGATGCTCATTTACAACAACATTGCCATGTCAAGAGAAGACACAAACACATACACATATATGTGTATATACACCCATACATATATATATATATATATATAAAATATTCTATAATTATATACATAATTATAATCAGGGGTCAGCTAAGTGCAAATAATAATAGAATATTTTGTACTATTTACCTAAAAAGGTTTTTTTTTTTAACATACTGACTACTTGGTAAAATTATTAATAAATTTTACCCTATGCTATTATTAATATATATATATATACACAATGGGGTTACATATATATAGAGAGAGAAAGAGACAAGAGCTGTTAATGCCAAAAGTTTTTCAGGAAATCATCCATTTGAATCTTAAACCATTTGCAAATGAC
This sequence comes from Octopus bimaculoides, assembly GCF_001194135.2. Taxonomy (NCBI): domain Eukaryota; kingdom Metazoa; phylum Mollusca; class Cephalopoda; order Octopoda; family Octopodidae; genus Octopus; species Octopus bimaculoides. The sequence goes on along the minus strand of NC_068987.1, from coordinate 62,204,140 downwards.
TTACTATCATAATAAATATTTTTACTGCAAACGGAAAACATTCCACATCATAACAATATGCACAAGATCCGAATTAGAACTTCTATAAAACTGAGTTCAATTAAAATTTTAACTTACAGCAGGCCGTTCTTCCTCTCCAGGTTTTGTTGGTGGATAAACAATAGTGTTGTAATTATCCCACTTGAATCCATGGTTTACTGATGTGGTATGTAAAGACTGGGTTTGTACAGGCAATATTTTCAATGCAGCATTTGCTGTTGGCACACAGATTTGCTTTTCCAAACTAAGTCTGAAAAATGAAAGACTAATTTAGTTTCATCGAACAAGATAAAATATTCAGATATTGTAAATCTTGGATGAGACTGAAATTGCAAGCAATAATACCAGAAAAAATATCCAACATAGTACATTGAATTTTATTTAACAGTGGAAAATATTTTGACTTATTTCCCCAATTTTTGTCAAATCCAATAATTCTGTAGATAACCAAATATTCTAAACACCAGAGGTGGTACAGCTAATAAATTACAGTTTCCTTTAACATAAGTATTAAGCATAAGATTCATAGAGCAAAAAACTGGGAACATGCATTGATATGTTTCTCAAAGATATTAGAAATATAAGAGAGAGTAAGAGAGTAAACAGATGAACCAAGAAATGGAACAAATTTGTAAAATCACATCATAGATAGCTTGATTCTACAACTAACAGCATAATGTTAGGTATCCAGGATATTATTGTATAATACTGATGTCTTTCTCAAGAGTGAAATGCAATTGGCTTTAGTGAAAGTTAGTGAAATGCAATTGCCTTTAACTAGCTCAAAGTGGGTTTACTCTACAACATTCACTGCTGTCTTTTCTAAACATACAGTTAACATTTTTATAGGGAAAGTGTGTAGTCAGTTGAATCACTAACTCTACATTAATGATATTTATTTTCTTGTGCTACCGTCGAATGAAAGACACAAATCAACCTAGATTATATTTGATCTCGATACATAATGGGCTGAATCTAGATGCTTTAAGGCATTTCGTATGACAATCCACCATTTCTGCAATGTCATACATATTGCAGTAGCCACAGTGCTCTATAAAATGCATACAGTCTATACCCTATTAGAACTTAGAGCAATGCTACAACTGCATAATGAACAATGTTGTTCTGTGATGACTAGCACATTCTTATTTGTACACTGCCTCTCAACACATGTTGCCAGGTTAGACACAGTGGACAAGAACGTTCTGTACTCAGCTGTCAAATAGGGAACAAATTTTCAGAAACTGCCACCAGAACCATCTTGGCAGACAAGTTTCCAAAATCAGAGTGTACCATTAGAACTTCAAATAAACTAATGAATGGTTCGTTGGGACCCTGTTACGCACAAAAATTTTTAAATGATATTGTTTACAATGGCAATATAATACCCTTGTGTAAATGTGCTAATGTAAAAAGGTATCCTAAAAGAACAGAAATAATAGAATTGTGAATGATAATATAACTACATATATTTAGTGACAAAAAGAAAATATCTGTGAAGAAATTAAATACTTACCTGCTAAAAAGTGTACGAAGACCACAGCGAGACAACACTGTAAAAAATGTACAAAAGTAAAAAGAAAAAAATTACAAAGAACCTAAGTCAGAGATATTATAAATCAACATCAAAACACAAACACAATCGAGTGATAAATGAAAATAATTTTTAAAAAGTATATTCATTAGAATAGTTTATTAACTTTTCTTTTACTTTATATAACATTTTGTTTTCTTCACTTAACAGTCAGCACCATTAGTATGAACCCTATAATTATAGAGTCACCAATGGAAAACATTGTCTTGAAGTAGTATATTTAGAGTAAGACAGTTTGGCAGAAAGTAAATATATCTCTTTCCAAGAGATATTCACAGGAGAATTTGAACTCAATGTTGCAATCTAATAAAATACCTGTCTATAACACAGTGCTCCTACTAACGAACCTTTTAGCATTCATATTGCTCTATCAAATGTAATACTTATATATATACATTGTTTAGGATTAACCATGTATCATCTCATAGCTTTAAAATTTCAATAATGTGACCATATATGTTTGGAATGGCAATGTAGAGTAGGTGTGAGAAGCTGGATATGGCCAGTATTAACAGGCTGGTTTAAATGCTAAAGGGTTAAAGTCGTGAAATGTAGCACCTACATTCTTTACAGCAAACAGTATTAAGTGGTTGAAAGTTATCTTTGCTATGAACACAACACAATGAACTACTGATCCTCAACTGAGCACACTGTACAGTTGGAAAATGGGCCTAACAGCAGGCAATTAAACGTGGAAATATCTAAGTGCTTTTATTTAGATTCTACTAATTATAAATATTGTTATGAAATGATGGACTATATCCTTGAAACAGCTGGGGAAAAGAAAAATCTTGCTGAGATTACAGGCATGGGCTTGAAATTCCATAAATGCACAGTGGCTGTAGTCAAAAACGTTTTCTTGGTCTAATTAAAACTGGTATCACAGCTTGAATATGATAACCTTGTTTGTGAACCACGTTTGTTCATCTTGTAGGAAATGTCAAGGGAAAGCCACTAAATTGATTGAAACCTTCAGAAAATAATCACATTAAGCAAGTATAAAGGTAAGTCAGTGAAAGGGCCTCTACATGGTCACTCAACCTGCTAGAAAAGGCAACCAAATATCCTTCAAATTCTACCCTATCATTTTGAAAAAGAAGGAGGCTAGAATCTAGTCCTGGATATAGTTTGTCTGAGAATAAAAGACAGCTGATTGAAGGTTGGTCCAGCCAGGGATCTTTTTTTTAATGGGGTTAGTTAGGGAGGAAGGATTTGGTCCAATCATTTTTCCCTGTACCCCTGACCTTCACACGTTTTTCTACACTGATAAGATTGATGAGGTTGCTGAACAAGCTGCAAGATGTTAGCTGTAGAAAAAAAATGTGAACGGAAAATGGGGTACTGGGGGTGACCCAAAATGCATGACGAAAGGGAAACAAGCGTGTCAAATAATAATAATAATAATACTTTTTACTATAGGTACAAGGGCTGAAATTTGGTGGGGAGGGGCAAGTCGATTACATCGACACCAGTACTCAACTGGTACTTATTTTATCGACACCGAAAGGATGAAAGTAAAGACGACCTCGGTGGAACTTGTGATAATAATAATGATGATTTATTTTTTAACCACAAAGGGCTTATATTAAGAAAAACATTATGGACAGTACAGGACAAAACAAAGAATGTGTGTATGTGTGAGTGTGTTTTGTGAGGGTTTTGCGTGTAATCAAGATTAACATAATGAAAAAAAAATTCAACAATGTGCAACAGAAAAGGTCACAGAATTTAAAGGGGGGAAATAAATTAAAATTTTGGGAGACAAAAATATTTTTTGTCCTTTTCATCCTCCATAAGGCAGTGATAGCAGTAATACCGAAAGTCCGCCGATAAGACTTGGGAGACGGGTGTAATAGTAAAAATTTACCAATTATTCAACTGATGAATAATGACCGACTACCAAAGGAGACTATGGAATCGAAGACAACGAACCAATTAAAGAATGGCTTCTGATTTAGGTCCCAAACCAACAATTTTGAGTGGAGGTGGTAAGTCGATGGCTGGTATTTTTATTTCATCGACCCCGGCAGAATGAAAGATAAAGTTGACCTTCGTGAGACTTGAACATAAAATGTAAACAATCGGAACTAAGACGTTAAGGTATTTCTTCCAATGCCGTAATTATCCTGTCAGCTTGCTATCTTCAATCAATTTAATAATAAATTTGATAACTACTGGAAGAGGCTTAAACTTGAAGCATCATTTTAATTCGAGTGGAATAAAAAAAAGACAGAATTTACAGTATTTCTCATTCACGTTTACTGCCCGCACACTGGCTTTTAGACAATGCAAAACATTAACGAAATGTAAAATAGGAATAACTGTCAATACACCCAAAGAAATGAAAATTACATGCATTCGAATCAAAATGTTGCAGAATCTATAATTAGAAAAGCTAAATAAAGGTAATTTTTATCAACAACAAACCTACCACGCTGTGTGCACGCCATGTTCACCTTCTGACGAAAATAATAATTGTTTAGTTTCGTATTCTCTGTCGTTAACGAAATATATATATATTTCAACTTTATTTCTTTAAGTAAAAAAAAATATATACAATTTTACTGTTTAGAAAAACATGTTATTATTTCTTTGAAAAATATCACAACCTAGTTGATTATCAAATTGTTGCGATTTATAAACTTCCTCACACAAAAAGTAAAAATGTTCTGTTGGTTTTTTTTAATTTTGTAGAATTCAATCCGGTCCCTAACAAAGTCAAGACAGCTCTTCGAGCTTGTGATTATCTAAATTGGTTGGTATGTTGATGCATGTATGTATGTATGTATGTGTGTGTGTGCGTGTGTACGCGCATGTGTGCGGGTGTGATAAACTTGCGCTGCTGTAAAGGATGTGTACATCATATGAGAACACAAGTGTGTGCTTCGTTGCTGTTTACATGTATATGTGTGCGTGCTTGCATATTTCATGTGTAGATGACTGAATGCCTACGTTCAGCCTAGGAACCTCAAATGGAGAATCCCGGGAATGTTTTACAAATTTTCATTGTACATCTGGTTGATTTAATTCAGATAATGCAAATCAGTTTGCTGTTTTTTTTTGTTTTTTTTTTATAACACCAGCATTTCCAGCTTTTTATGCATGTCTGTCGTTACATAGTCAAGTACCTTTAATAGATATAAATGTATGCATGCATGTATGTTTACTTTCAGATTTATTCTTTTATCTCTTATCTGTTACTTGTTTCAGTCATTAAACTGCAGCCATGCTGGGGCAATGCCTTGAAGAATTTTAGTTGAATCAATCAACCCCAGAACTTATTTTTTTTAAAGACTGCTTCTTATTCTATCAGTGTGTTTTGCTGAACTTCTAAGTTATGGGAATGTAAACATACCAAGACCGGTTGTCAACTGGTGTGTGACAAACACAGACACAAAGATGCACACACATAGGTATACATCATCATCATCATCATCATCGTTTAACGTCCACTTTCCATGCTAGCATGGGTTGGACGATTTGACTGAGGACTGGTGCAACCGGATGGCTACACCAGGCTCCAATCTAATTTGGCAGAGTTTCTACAGCTGGATGCCCTTCTTAACGCCAACCACTCAGAGAGTGTAGTGGGTGCTTTTACGTGTCACCCGCACGAAAACGGCCACGCTCGAAATGGTGTCTTTTATGTGCCACCCGCACAAGAGCCAGTCCAGGAGCACTGGCAACGATCTCGCTCGAAAACCCAACAAGGTCAGTCAAGCGGTACTGGCAACGGTCACGCTCAGGATGGTACATCTTATGTGCCACCCGCACAAGAGCCAGTCCAGGGGCACTGGCAACGATCTCACTTCGCTTGCCGATATGTGTGTGTGTAATGGTAGAAGTTAATTAGTGTAATGGTTGAGTCACCAATTTATAACAGTAGAAGTTTATTTTTGTAATGGTTGAAATTAATTTGTAAACAATAGTATGGAACGTCAGAGTTGTAATCAGTTTGTAAGGATTGGTTCTTCATTGATTGCCATTATGTAAAGATGAAAGAACAGTGATTGAAATTGTGAAGAAAATATTTATTTTACCATTACATTGTAAAAATACCTTGCCTTGATGGGCAGGTGATAAAATTGTAAAGTATGTGAAGTAAAGATAGATGTAGATTTTTCTTGTATAGTTTGTGTTTGTGTTCTTGTCATTGTGTAGTAGTAATTATAGATAGAGATGGAGTAAAGTTCTAAGAAGAAAGCGAGCTGAGCTAGTGATAGTGAGAGTTGAGGGAAGTTGTCTTGCATAGTTGCTGATTGTAACTTTCTTTTTTCCCCTCTGGCTGTTTGTCTTTAGTGGCTGCCTGCTTGTGGCCATGATTCTAGTGGTCTGTTCACTAACAGATGGTCGCTCTCTCTAACTCAGGTTCTCACTAACTGACTTTTGCTTGGGGGTTCTTCTTTTTATAACTATCCAGAAGGATAGACTTATTGTTGAGAACAATGGATTTCGTTGGTAGTACTTGTTATCTTAATTCTAGCTTTTGGTGGCTTATAAGAGGTTAGAAGGATTAAGTGGTGAAGATATTATTTTGCTTAGCTAAGGCATCTGGCAAATGTAAACTGCTGTCACAGAAAAAAACTATTGTTTTACCATGAGAAAAGTTCTGTTGAACTGTTAATTTAAATTTGGCTATCTAGGATCAAATTCACACTATGCCTGCATGATCCACTACACACACACACACAAATATATATATATATATAGAGAGAGAGGTAATGGTGTCAATAAGTCCCAAAGGTGTCAGGTAACGCTGAGTAAATGCTATGGACAGACTATAGTTAAGTTCTAGGTTCGGTGATTATGTGAATAAGGAGTCCAATGTAGGTCATATATCAGCATGTGTATATATAAATTTTTTTTTCTTTCAGAATGAGATAAAAATCCAAATCTGTGAAGATTTTAGAACATTTATAAATAGGTCTTACAGCTGTTTCCAGGATATTTTTTATATCCCTTCATCAAAGACAGTGTGAGAAAATGGTTAAGCAATAGTTAATTTAGATAAGATATGAAATAGAGAGTGAAGTGGAGGAATGAAAATAGATGTGAGATATGCAGGGATATTGCATTTGTAGATCCATTATTTAGGCAGAATGGTATGCATATAAGATTCCCATACCTTGTGAGTAAATTCCAATAGTGTTTAAAATTAGTTATTTTTTTAATCACCATCATTTTAACATTCAATTTTCCAAGATTGTACGGAACAGATGGAGTTCTTTGAAGCAGATTTTCTAGAGCCATTTGCCCTTTCTGTCACTATACTGCACCTGATTTTAAACACGGTATTTTCTCATAACCAGACAAATTTCCATAGAAGATTGGAAGTGAATAGCACCACCTGTATGATGAGGACTCTTATTTTCAAAGATCATGTGATGTGAAACCAAGAAGACAAACACACACTCGGCAGGTTTCTTTCAGTTTCCAGTTACCAAATCTACTTAAAAGGCTTTGACCAACCCCAGGGTTTATGGTAGAAGACACTTGCCCAAAGTGCCACCCAGTGGGACTGAACCTGAGACCAATCCCACTCTGTGGCACATTGGGAAAGCAATGTCTACAATACTTGCAGGCCTTCACAAATTGGTGACACAAACATGGTTGATATTCATTTTGAACATTTGTAGGTGGCTGGCTGTGGACAGATTATCTGCTCCAGAGTGTTACTGTTCTGGATAAGAATTCACCTCTTTAATACTAACCTATCTGGAATCACCTCTTGTTCTATGATAGAAATTCTATATTTTAAAGTGCTCTAAAGTAAAACTTGCTATCAAAATTTCATGATTATTTATGTTCCAAAAATACCAACATAATCACAAAATTATTTTGATAAATTCATTATTTTAAAAATTAATGGAAACAAAGGCAGAGTATTTCAACAGAAAAATGGTAACAAAATGATTATCCCTTTAGCATTTAAACTAGCTATATCAAGCCCAAATATTCTACCTGTTTTATATTCCAGCTGGCTAGATCCAGCCTCTCATACCTAACCTACAATGTCATTCTAAAAAACATAAGCTATCACATAACTGAAATCTCAAAGCTTTGAGATAATGCAGTATTAATTCAAAACAATTAGTATGAATAAATAAGTATTGTATTTGACAGAGTAATCTGAATGTTAAAGGCTTAAGCAAGTTGTTTTAATGTTGAGACACTGGAGATGGTAAGTGGAGAAGTGGATGGGATGCAATTTGTAAGTTCAGGGGGGAATGGAAATTGCAGAAGCAGTAAAAAAGCAGAAAGAAAATGCAAAGAACTGAAAATAATTTACTGATTTAAATCACCTTTACAATTTGAAAAATTCAGGAAAAAAAGTAATGAAAACTCAGAATTTATTGGAAAACACGGGCAAACAAATAAACTTTTAATGGGTGGCACTCCGTCGGTTACGACGACAAGGGTTCCAGTTGATCTGATCAACGGAACAGCCTGCTCATGAAATTAACGTGCAAGAGGCTGAGCACTCCACAGACACGTGTACTCTAAACGTAGTTCTTGGGGAGATTCAGCGTGACACAAAGTGTGACAAGGCTGGCCCTTTGAATTACTGGTGCAACAGAAACAAGAAGTAAGAGTGAGAGAAAGCTGTGGTGAAAGAGTACAGCAGGGTTCACCACCATCCCCTGCCGGAGCCTCGTGGAGCTTTAGGTGTTTTTGCTCAATAAACACTCACAACGCCCGGTCTGGGAATCGAAACTGCAAGTCCGATGCCCTAACCACTAGGCCATAGAAATATCAGAACATGGTCTCCATTAGTTGCATGTAGCCTGCTGAGTTATCTTTTTTTTTTTTCCAGAAATTTTCAAATTGTAAAGGTAATTTATGGATGCCTGTGCTAATGACATATAAAACAGAAAAGGTAGCAGAACAAGGGTATGTATCAAATGATAAAGCTGACTAAGCTATATCAATGAAAAAATTATTCTATAAATATAGAATTTTTTTATTACCTTGTTAAAGATAAGAAAATCATATTCTTTTAATTAGAAGTGAAGACTTGAAGATATATATGGGAGAGATAACAAGAAAATGCAACATTGGTGTTGCTAGGTTTTTAATTGGTTTGAACTGTTGTGATCCAGGCCATAATGAAGCAAGAATGAGAGATTAGTGGATTAGTTCAGAATAGCAAGCAGCTCAAAGACATTATCTGCCAAATACTTACAAAACATTATACAGTATAAAAAACTGAAGGGAAAGTTGAGCAAAATAAGATTTGAAAAAAACGTATCAGATAATACAAAAAAAAAGCAGCACACAAATATATATTATATATAGAATACATAAACACACATATAAAATGATGATATATATATTGTTGCTATTATGTTAAACTGTCATATGTCCAAATTTGGCCAATGCATTTTTTCAATATTTATCTTTGCTTGCAATAGCCAGTTCTTTTGGTTAAACTATTGTATCTCCAGCTGCTTCAGATGTGAAGCTATCAAAAATTGTCAAAATGTAATACAACGCTTTTGCTATGGAATGGTGACAAAGCAACATTTTGGACTTACAACACTTCTGCATAATAGCAATGATGTATGTGTGTGTGTGTATATATATGTGTGTATATATATATATATATATATATATATATATATATATATATATATATATATATATATATATATAATATATATTATATAATAATAAATATATTTTAATAATGATATGCATATATACAAAGGGTGTCCAGAAATTATTTAAACTGGATTGCATCTTCTAATCCAAGAGTTTGAAAAAGTTTAAGAAACTCTCAAATATTCAACCCCCAATGGTGCACCATCTTGCTGGAAAATAAATGCTGGTTGCAAGTAGTGCAACTGCACTATAACAAATTTTTTTCTGAAATTTCAAAATTGTAAAAGGAATATATGAACACACTGCATGTCCCTTCTCCAATTGCTAGATGTCCATTACATTTGAAACCTTAATTGTTGATATTTTATGCATGCTAGCCACAGGTAGAAAAATTTCTCTAATTTTCCTACCCTATATATTTTCTTAATATATATATATACTTGAGTAAATATAAAGGGTAGCAAAACTATATAAAATTTTACTACCAGTGGCCTAGCATGTAAAAAAGTCTGAAGTTTACTGAAGAGAATTTGCCTAGTAAATTACTTTATTTACTCACAAAATCCGAAACCTATAGGTCTAACCGTTAAAAATAAGGTAAAAGGTTTTATTTTTTCTTCCCTTTGAAATGTTTTACTTTGTGGTTTTCGGTTGTTTTTGACTGTCTTCTAACGTGTAGAAGTTACCTGTTATAGGTAATTTCTCTTATATTTTATACTGAGTATATATGTGTGTGTGTGTGTACATATATATTATAGTATTTTAATGGACATACTGGGTATGAAAATAAATGGAAGGGAAAAAATGGCTTCCAGTGAAGTAAGCAATATCTTCAAGCAATTTGAAAAAAAAAAATGTGACTTCAGTAGCCTCCACAATATTTCTTTAACAAAAACTTTATTGAAATATGAAGAAACATTTTATTTTCCAATCATTTTCCTTGAATTAGCATTTTGTTTATTGATTTATTTATTGTATTTTGTGTCCATTTGTTGTTTTTATTTAAGTTGTCTTTCTTTTCCACTCATCAGATGTTTCACTGAACCATCTTACCCATCATTTCTAAGGAACTGGTCTTGTGATCAGTTGGATTAGCTCGTGCTTCATAATTACATATAGTGACTCCATGGCGTTTTATCTGAAATTGGTAAATTTTAACATAACTATCAAAGATACATTATATACATGTAACCATTTCCATTATGTACTAAATTAATAAATATATAAAAACTACAATTACTAATACCAGTACAAATAATATTACATAGCAAAATACCTAGTGATATTTAGTCTCGTCCTGAGTTTAAATCCTGCTGGAGCCAAATTTCATTCTTCTGATTAATGAAATACATGTTAGTCAAGTAATGAAGGTGGTAGCAGGAGGATCAATATAACTAACTACACACACACACACCCAACAAAATTTATGGCCCTGTGCCTTATGTTAGAAACCATTGTTAAAACTTGTATAAAGATGGTGTGCTGGTAGAATTGTTGGTGCACTGGTTAAAATGCTTAGCAGCATTTCTTCTGGCTTTATGTTCTAAGTTTAAATTCTGCCAAGGTCAACTTTGGCTTTCATCCTTTCAGGATTGATAAAATAAGTACCAATGGAGCACAAGGGGTTGGTGTAATCAATTAATCCACCCCCTCAAAAATTTCAGGTCTTGTGCTTAACATAGAATGAATCATTGAACCCCCATATTATAATTACCAGTCTTGTACCTAAGTCAATACAATTGACAACTCTTCACCTACAAACATGCCATTTATTGCTTTGAAATAAATCATAATAATCTTTATAGGATGATGAATTAACAGAATTGATAAACCTTCTGATGCTAGCACAATGGCTGTAAGGGAGACATCTAGTTGAAATACTGGTGTATATATTTTATCAACCCTAGAAATATTTCCACTCAGAACCTAAACACAAACATAAAGCACCTTACCACTTCTATTATCTACATAGCATTAATAAGGATTTCTTTCGATTAAATATAGAGTCAGCTTTTGCAGTAAGGTATTGTTTGATGAAATGAAATAACTGTTATTACACACTTACTTTATTAATCATATAAGGAGCAAAAAAAATAAGTTAGTCACAGTATAGCATGAACTTGAAATATAGAAAAATGAAATTAGAAAATACATTTCAAATCATTGGTTTACTTTTTCTGCCATCTGACTGTCTTTTAGTGGCAATTTCTTTGAACAGAGAACAAAGATCTTTATTCATCGCCATTTAATGTTTGCACTCAATACAGACATGGGTTGGATGGTTTGACATGGAGCTGACTAGCAGGAAACTGTCCAGACTTCAGTTGTCTGTTGTGGCATGATTTCTACAGTTAGATGCCCTTCTTAATGCAAACCACTTAGCAGAGTGTGCTGGGTGCTTTTTACATGCCACCAGCAGGGGTGCATTTACACAGCACTGGTACGGGTATTTTGTAGGTAGCACTGGCACCTGAAAGGACAAGCCTGTATGTGTGGAAAAAGGAAATTTTACATCAATCATTCCATATAACTTAGTATTAATGACCAGAGTGGTGAGCTGGCACATTTGTTAGTATGTCAGAGAAAATGCTTAGTGGCATTCAACTGCACCATGTTTGACTTCGCCTTTTATCTTTTCAGGGTCGATAAATTAAGCACCACTTGAGCTCTGGGGTCAATGTGATTGACTAGTCCTTCCCACCAAAATGTCAGGCCTCATGCCTTAGGAGAAACAATTAATTTAACTAATCATCAAAGAAATGCATGGCAAAATTTTGACTTTCTGATACAATTTTAACTCGTACAAGAAAGATAAAATTAAATTAAACAAGATATTAACTTAGAGTACTCTATCATTTGTACCCATTTCCACTGCTATCTTTTAACATTAAAAAGAAAAGTTCTGCAAAAGATCTGCAGTCAATGATTGCTATGAACTTACTACAGTGAAATCTCCTCGAAGTCCAATATAATATATTCTTGTTAAATCAGCACCAAAATTAGTAGGAAAATATATTGTAAGGTGTTCTACTTGGTTAAAACGAGCCACTCTAGACAAAAAAAAAAAAAAAA
>NC_068987.1:62187823-62191739 GCF_001194135.2 Octopus bimaculoides | reverse complement strand
ATATATATATATATATATATATATATATATATATATATAGAGAGAGAGAGAGAGAGAGAGAGACAGACAGACAGACAGATATATCATCATCATCATCATTTAACGTCCACTTTCCATGCTGGCATAAGTTAGACAATTTGACTGGAACTGGTAAGCCGGAGGGCTGCACTAAGTTCCAGTCTGATTTGACATGGTTTCTATGGCTGGATGCCCTTCCTAATGCCAACCACTCCAAGAGTAATGGGTGCTTTTTACATGCCACTGGCAATGGCCACAACTACAGCTTCACTTGGCCTAACAAGTTTTCTCAAGCACAGCATATTGCTATGGTCTTGGCCATTTGTCATCGCCTCCGTGAAGCTCAACATTCAAAGATCAAGTTTCACCACCTCATCCCTCACCTCCATGAGGCCAAACATACATACAAACTATGGACATTCTGAGGTGCAGTGGAGCCATAGGTAGGCTAACAGAGAAGGTGGACTTCACAAGTAGCAGGTAAAGAGAGAGAGTAAGTACTAAGAGCACGTGAAATAGACGCTTTCAAATTAATTAATAAATGAATGAAGATTAGAGTAAATGAATTTTTAAAAATTAAAAAGTTAAGTGAGAAAAAGTACATTAGTCAGTCAAGTGTGGAAAATGAACTGGAAAGATATTCAAGTGGATAGTTAATAGTATTTCTTAGACTGAAGAGTTATAAATCTATATTCTTTAAATGTGTTAAGGTGTTAACATTAGGTGTTGCAATAAATGTAGTTGTTTGTGCAGTTGTATGAATGTGTGTGTGTTTGTGTGAGTTTGTGTGGCAGTGTGTTGCTTACAAATATAGGTTGCATTAAAAGACTACTAAAAAAAGATATATTCATAATATTCTCTAACTAATTTAAAGTTTATGTTATGTATTATTCCAAAATAAATATTAACAATATTATCATCATCGTCTAACATCTGTCTTCCATGCATGCATGGGTAGGATGGTTGACAGGAGCCAGCCAGGTAGAAGGCTACCCCAGGTTACTGTGTTTGTTTTGGCAGGGTTTTTCTGATTGGATGCCCTTCCTAATACCAACCACTCCACTGGACTGCAGCTGTTTGGAATTCCTGCATCAATCACACTTTTCCTGCAGTCATTGACATACAAATTTCAGGCTGAATATTAGCTGCATCAACCTCATTAGTCTAGGAATGCCTATCAAAATCATGGGCTCTACCCCTGGTATTCTAATTAATTAAAATGAAATTCTAAGTCCTTATGAATTTATGTCATCATCTACAATACAGTGCTGATGAACTCCGTAAAATCACTAGAGCCAAGATATAAAGCATGTTGAAAGAAAGTTTTAGTACTAGGTATAAGTGTTTCAATAATTTAACATGGAGATAGAAGTTGTCAAAAATCTTCAGTGAAAATCTCCTCAAATTTTTGACTCAACATCTCTGTCTGTCTGTCTGTCTGTCTCTCTCACACACACACACAGGTTGCTATAGAACAGAGGTAAGATCCATTCTATAAACAGGTTTCCATTTTTGCTAGAAGTTATTCATTTCTGTCCTATGATAGTAAAAGCATGCATGTTATGTCATATTTTCTCATTCATTTTCTGATAACACAAGGTTTTTATCTCAAATCAAAAAAGAAATAAAAAACATCATTCTACAAAACAGAAATCTTAAAAGAACAACCAGTTGAAAAATAAATAATGCCTTTAGAACGACCACCTCTCCTTTATTCCTTAATTCAGGGTATGTTTCTCTAGCTTACCGACTTGCATGCAAACACAAAGCTAAATCTTCAGTTTTTATTAGCAAGGTAAAGCATGAGAATAAATAAAGTTCAATTGTTAATAATCTAAGAAACAGTGGTTGTAAAAGAGATAAATATTGGAGATACTGAAAACAAAAATTTACTTTGTTGGGTAGTGCAGTTGGCCTTCTGGGTCAGGATTAAGATCAAATTCTTGGTCTGCTGCAGCATTTGTGTCATCAAATGTCATTGCTGGACGGTTTTTGAACCTAAACAAAAGTTGATTGAATAACTGATAGGAGGTTTTCAATATCAAATTTCAGTCAAACTTATCACTATAGAAAAATATAGATGTTAAAACGAAATATATGTTATAGAGGTGTAGTGTTTAATGATAGTGGTCTCCAACCTTTTAACTAATTGAAACAAAGTCAATATACTCCAACAGACATATGATAACAAAAAAAGTTAAACTAGTTAACTATCCTCTCTACCTAGACCCATATACTTCACCCCTCAGAATCCACACTAAACACTTTAGTCAGACCTTCATCTGCTGGACTGCAGCTGTTTGGAATTCCTGCATCAATCACACTTTTCCTGCAGTCATTGACATACAAATTTCAGGCTGAATATTAGCTGCATCAACCTCATTAGTCTAGGAATGCCTATCAAAATCATGGGCTCTATCCCTGGTTTTCCAATTAATTAAAATGAAATTCTAAGTCCTTATGAATTTATGCCATCATCTTCAATACGGTGCTGAGGAACTCCGTAAAATCACTGGAGCCAAGATGTAAAACTGGAAGAAAATGAGGATAAAATTTTTTCTTAGCTTTGTGACTGTATTATTACCAACAACTCCATGGTGTTGAGATTTAGATCAAGCATGGTACAGGAATTAATGTTTTATATATTTTCATATCTTTAGTTCAAATCCCTGAAGTCCATAGAAGATATATATATTTGTTTTGAGCTTTGAATAGTTTACATATATTTCATCATGTTACTGGTTTATTTCATGTTGTTACATTCACATTGCTGATCAATAATTCAAAACAATACAATTTGAAGATAAAAATTTACTATGAGCAAAATATTCTTTTAAAAAAGAAAAAGGAATGAATTGTCCAACCCATGCCAGCTGTAAAATGACAAGATGACAATGACAACATTGATGATGATGGTGATGACAATGATGATGAATAACTTACAGCTTCATCTTTGATGGATCCATATTTTCACCACCTCCAATGACAATAATACTTTTCAGCTTAACATGGCCTGTAAATCTAGCAAAAAGAAGAAAAAAGGGGGAATACATGAAGTTGACAAATAATGAAACTAAGCAATTGGCAAACATATTTTCTAATCAGAATAACTTTGTTATTGATCTATTTCTCAACACATAAGCATAGTTATGACTTTCAGCATTATAATAAACCACATGTGCATGACTGTGACATTAAGAAATTCTTGATTCAATCCCAATGCACAGCATCAGTCAAGATTCTTTGACCTATATTGTTAGAAAGATGTAAAACTTCAGTGTATAACAAAGTATTATTAGTTGGTCAGAAGTAAAACTATAATGCATAAGTAACTATTAATTATATCGAGAAAAGAAAATCTTTGGTGTATTAGTAATGATTAATTAATAAGAAAGAAGTAAGACTATCATGTAACAGTTAACATTATTAAGTAAGCTTAGGCGGTGATCTGGCAGAATTGTTAGCACACAGGGCAAAATGCTTACCGACATTTCATCCATCTTTATGTTCCACTGAGGCTGACTTTGCCTTTCATCCTTTCGGGGTCAATAAATTAAGTACTAGTTGAGTACAGGGGTCCATGTAATGGACTAGTCCCCTCCTATCAAATTTTAGGCCTTGTGCCTTTAGTAGAAAGGATTATTAAGTAGGCTAAAGGTAGGAATTTAATGTATTAGCAATCATTAATTAGCTGAAGAGAAGACTGATGCTTTAGTAACAATGAATTAGATCAGTGTTTCTCAACCATTCTTTATCTATGAACCCCTTTAATTCCTATTTTATTTGGGTGGACCCTCATAACCATTCGATGTTATTTCATTTCAATTACATTACAAATACCCTTAGGAAAGATATAATCATTACACTGTCTATTTCGATTCCTTCTAAAAATTCATGT
>NC_068987.1:62184708-62187813 GCF_001194135.2 Octopus bimaculoides | reverse complement strand
GCAACACTCAGAGTTATTTCAACATTTTCTAAGGATAAATTACTGATTTTGAAATATATACTTACGGAATATTAAATAATAATTCTTCATCAACATCACTGTCAACATACTTTAAAAGAAAAGAAAAGGCACAACAATCAAGATGTAGAAATATAAATAATTATATAAAGACAAAGCACAACATTGAATATCACTTAACCATGTAAAAGCATGATTATACAAAACAAGTGAACTCATAAGATTGATATTTAGCTATATCTTTGTAATATAAGCAGATTATAATACAAATTAATGCAATGTGCTTGGAATATTGATAGAAATTAAAGTGAAATTCCTAAAGAAAATAAAATTAGCTCTCCGTTGATAAAAATGCATTCTTAGAAGGCTACCATCAAAAATGATTGAAACTCACTGCATTTAATGAATAAATTATGAATCTTTCCTCAAATAAGACACTCATCAATCACAGATAAAACATTTCCAGCAAACCTGGAACCTATTCCAAAGAATATTCACCCCCAACAGCTTAAAAAAGAATCATTTCATCTTTAGAAAATTGTTTTGTTTCTTTCTAGTATTACTAAGTCTAATTAAAAAAAAAAAAAAAAAAAAAAAGACTTAGAGCTGGTCAAATCCTTTCAGTGAAGTTTAATGATTCAGTCCTTGTAATCAGTATACTGTTGTTTCCTCGTGGAAAAAACCATGCACAGTTTAGTGATCTCTTCAGTTCTAGTGAAGCTCAGATCAATACTGACGATATATCATCATTTCCCTATGCTAGCATCTTAAGGACAGATCAACATGATCAAAGACATATCACCAAAGCCAGCTTTCTGCATACGTTTTGGTGCATTTTATCATGCCACTAACAATGGAAAGTTTGTCCCACGCAAGGACTAAAGAGTCCCTCGTTATACTGCATCAGTTCTTATTCTTGCTCTCTTGCACAAGTAGCCTATAATGTGGATTGGTGAATCCACTCCTCGCTCACATATCCAGAGAACTATACTGCTAGTGTGTGCCTTTAAAGACGCGTCAACATCGCTATGTTGAAAATATTTGACCAGTCGAAAAATACTGAACTCAGGAATATATACAATTCTGTGTTCTCTATTCTCATATGAAGGGACGTAACTCTAGACAGTTATTTCCCTTCGAATCGAAATTGTTAGATTTATACACAAACTTGTACAATCTGAAGCATATTAGAACCAGCTCAAAAGCCCCACATTCAACTTGCCACTGCACTTTACTGATCCCAAGTTTGAGTAAAAGACGTTAAAGACAAACATGTTAAGTTGGTTACTATCTGATTAAATTAACAATGCTTGGGTTCTACATAAACTAGACATTTAATGATGTTTTACTTTAAAGTGGAAAAAGAAAACCAAAACTTAGTCGTAATATCCTTTTACTTGCCTCCACTGTCTTAAAAACCAAATTACTGCAATGGATAATGTGAGAACAGATATGACCATCTGAATTGTGAGCAGTGATTAGTAGCAACACACAAAGACAAGGAGTGGGGGTGATTTTTAAGAAATTAAGAATTAATTTCACAAAATTACTACTGATTATTTAATTGTATGATTATTAATTTCATTTAACTATGTACTTCGATGTATATATCAAAATGCCCAGGGGGATACCAAATGTTTGCGAGATTTATAATACTAGCGCACAATAAACATAAACTCTGGTAAAATAATCAATTATAAGTTGTTAATGAAAATCAGTTAGGAAAGCATCGCAAGGTTTGGAATACCAAAAATAAGAGATTAAGAAATTTCAACTAATGGAACATGGGTATTTTCAACATTAGTAAGTCATGCTTGAAATTCGAATATTAAAATTAACATCGATTTCCTACAAAGTACAGGAACATTAATCACATAGTAATTAAAATTTTAACTTAAATATTCGCAGAAATAATAATAATAATAATAATAATAATAATAATAATAATAATAATAATAATAATGTAAAACTAAAAAAATTTGTTTGATCTTCGCCGAGGTGCAGGAGTGGCTGTGTGGTAAGTAGCTTGCTTACAAACCACATGGTTCCGGGTTCAGTCCCACTTCGTGGCACTTTGGGCAGGTGTCTTCTACAATAACCTCGGGCAGACCAAAGCCTTGTGAGTGGATTTGGTAGACGGAAACTAAAAGAAGCCCGTCGTATATATGTATGTGGATATGTTTGTTTGACCCCCCAACATCGCTTGACAACCGATGCTGGTGTGTTTACGTCCCCGTATCTTAGCGATTTGGCAAAAGACACCGATAGAATAAGTACTAGGCTTCCAAAGAATAAGTCCTGGGGTTGATTTGTCGACTAAAGGCGGTGCTCCAGCATGGCCACAGTCAAAATGACTGAAACAAGTAAAAAGAGTACAGAGTAAAGAGAGGTAGGCCTTCAAGCCAAGATTGGAAGAACACTGGCCGTATATGTGCGTGCGTTTAACACATACATGTGTGTTTAACATACCAATACTTTACATTATAATTAACAAAAAAATTAATGTGTGGTTGTTTGCTACTTTTACTATCTTGTTTACGTTTATGATACAGCAAGCGCAGTAATGTTTGCATATATTAAATTTTGTAACAGTTAATAGTATAATGTGTTTATATATGCGTGGTTAGAAGTATATTTCTAGAAAACATCTTGTCTGACAAAAGTGAAACAAAATGTGATTATTAATATTTATTTAAAAAAACAAAAGGATATTGAAGCTGTTAAAAAAAACCTTTTCCTTCGAGAGACGTTCATTCCATGGTTTAAAGACATGTTTTCCAGAATCCTCCACAGCTTCATTCAAACATACAATTCGATCTGTGTCTATTTTAAGATACAAATTAAACGCATTAGCACTGTCTTCGTCTGCTTGCCCAGTGCTTTTGTGTTCGTGACAACAATGGCCATGACCGTGACCATGTCCAGCCATTTTCTGTGTTTATATGTAACTCTTCAACGCATAACAATAAACCACTAAGAGTTATCCTGCTTGAACAGCGTTTTTGTATGGCAACACCAGCTTCCTCTTAACTACGTCATATCGGGAGATTTGTGCTATCAATATCGATTTTTTTTTTTTTTTTTTTT
>NC_068987.1:62158581-62184698 GCF_001194135.2 Octopus bimaculoides | reverse complement strand
TTTTTTTTTTTTTTTTGTTATTTAAAATGAAGCTTTGTAATATCATTAACAACAAGAGGAAAATGAAATATATTGCAAGAAGGTATTGAAAACTGATTGCTGAGTATGTTTACTCTTGTATACGGTGCTCGTCAAATAATATAGACCCTAAAGGAAAGAGGTAGTCGTAGGGATGCAGTCTTAGCAATGTTAAGGATTTGTTTTCACTGGTTAATGTTTACACGTACACCGGCACAAAAAAAAATCAACTTTTTATTTTATTTATTTATTTATTTATTTATTAAGTATTGTTTCAATCAGTGAATCCAACATTAAGACAATTATATTCTACTATAGATTCAACTATAAGAGCTAGGTCATAAGCATATAGGAGTCCCCATAGACATCTGATCTTGAGTTCCTCTATTTGGCCTGTAAGACGGCAATGCGTAGACGGAGGCTGAGGAGCGAATTTTGATGCACTCTTACTTTCATGCTAAAATCATACTGGCCGCACCTTTACACATAATTTGTGTGACCCTCACTAGTCATTCACCTGCACCTACATTCCTTAGTCACCACTGGACTATTAAGAATGACACTATGGACCATTGGACTATTAAGAATGACACTATGTCAAAATTCTTCTCTAAGTCAACAAATACTAGATATAGCAGATTACTTTAAGCTGAGTACTTTTCTTGCAGTACCTGACAAGAAAGATGACATCTGTGAAATTTCTTCCAAGCAGAAAGCTGAACAGCATCTCATCTAGGCTTATCCAGTTCCTGTTCAATTGTGCTATGACATTTTCTGTAACATTCATAGTTTGAGCCAACAATTTGACACCTGTAATTTCCAGTCTCTAATTCATCTCCTTTGCCTTTGAAGCAGTTTACAATAAAACTGCTATACCAGTTATTATGTGTGAAATTTTCCTTTATTACCAGGAATGGCTGTGTGGTAAGTAGCTCATTTACCAACCACATGGTTCCGGGTTCAGTCCCACTGCGTGGCACCTTGGGCAAATGTCTTCTACTATAGCCTCGGGCTGACCAAAGCCTGGTGAGTGGATTTGGTAGACGGAAACTGAAAGAAGCCTGTCGTGTATATGTATATATATATATATGTCTGTGTGTGTGTTTGTGTGTCTGTGTTTGTCCCCACAACATCGCTTGACAACCGATGCTGGCGTGTTTACATCCCCGTAACTTAGCGGTTTGGCAAAAGAGACCGATAGAATAAGTACTAGGCTTACAAAGAATAAGTTCTGGGGTCGATTTGCTCGACTAAAGGCGGTGCTCCAGCATGGCCACAGTCAAATGACTGAAACAAGTAAAAGAGTAAGAGTTAACTATTTGAGAGACTAACAAATATCCCACTTTATCAGATATTTTGAGCAACTCAGTGACTATCCCTGATGGGCTGGCAGTTTTCCCAATTTTCATATCTTTAATCACTCTTATCTCCCATACTGCTTTCAACTGAATTGCTAATCCTTCTGTTGAGTCAGTATGAGGTAGACTCCCTTTATCCCATATATTCTCCTTGTTCAATAACCTTTCTTATAGCACTTCCCTACTTCTTTTTTGTCATCAGCAATAAAGGCAAGTGTTCTTCAATCACTCCTGATACTCTTCATCTTTAATGATATCTTGCTTTTTTTTTGTTTTTCTGATATGCTCTTCTTACAATCTGTAACACCTCATGCTTCTGACTCTCACATTGCAGCACATGTGCAAATTTCTTCCTTTCTGCCTCTCCCCTAATTCAGTTCTCCAGATCGGTGTCTCACCAATTGTCATGTTTCTTGGTCGTTACCTTTGTGAGATCAGCTCTTTTACAGTTTCATCCCACTTGAATCTCCTCAGGCTTCTTTATCCACTTGTCATCATCCATACACTTTACAAGTTCATACAAGCACATTTGTCTTTCTTACACATTACTTCTGATTTCTCATACACTGATTTTCTCTCAGTGTACCATATGGCCCATGCACACTAACATTACACATCCGGCAAAGAATGCTTGCTTCATTTTTCTTCAGTCTTCACACACCTTCTTAAAATTCATGCCTCACTCTCATGCACAATCAAACTTTGTATACAAACAACAATCTACACTTTGCTCAGAGAAAAAATCCTCTTCTTGTCAGTAGAAGTAATAGCTCCCTGAAGTTTTTCCATCTTGTTCTTATTCTTGTTTACTTTCAAAGTAGCTGCCTCCACAACAGATTTTATCACCTAGGTAACAAGCAATCAACTTCAATGGAATCCTAGCATTAAAAAGAATTTGTTTTACTAGTGCTTGCGCATCTGACACATGCAAAGTCTTTATCCAATGAGAGCCTATCTATGACCCCAGTACATATTTTATGCACCAGTCGCTTATACAGTGTGCATCACGTGCAATTTCTACCTACTCTATTTCTGCATAACAAGCATAGCCATTTTCTTGAGAGCAGTAGAATCATGTCTTCTCTCCTACTTAGAAAAAAAAAAAACATTAGTCTTCACCAAGTTTACTATTCGGCCTCTCAAATCTGGAATTTCTGTTTTAAGGATTAGGTCATCACCGTATAATAGCCTATGAATAGCCTCTCAAACTCCACTGTGGTGGCATGGGGAATTCTAATAAACAAAAAGGCTGAAAACTTAACTTTGACAAAC
The DNA here is from genome assembly GCF_001194135.2 of Octopus bimaculoides. Classification (NCBI taxonomy): domain Eukaryota; kingdom Metazoa; phylum Mollusca; class Cephalopoda; order Octopoda; family Octopodidae; genus Octopus; species Octopus bimaculoides. The sequence goes on along the minus strand of NC_068987.1, from coordinate 62,182,050 downwards.
ACCTAACTGCACACTAAATTCCTCAATAAACTTTTCCCAACTAACTTAGCTGACTGCATTTCTGCACATGACTTAAATCACCCTCACAAGCAATTCCTCAAAATGCAGTTTCCTTAAAGGCCACCAGTCTACAGATTATGGTACTCTGTTAAAAACTTAAACTAAATCAACAAATTCTAGGTAAAGAGACTTACTCTTATTTCCTTATTGCCCACAAGGGGTTAAACATAGAGGGGACAAACAAACGGATTAAGTCGATTACATCGACCCCAGTGCATAGCTGGTACTTAATTTATCGACCCTGAAAGGATGAAAGGCAAAGTTGACCTCGGCAGAATTTGAGCTCAGAACGTAACGGCAGACGAAACACTGCTAAGCATTTCGCCCGGCTTGCTAACGTTTCTGCCAGCTCGTCGCCTTACTCTTAGCACCTGTAGTACCCTGACCTGGCACACATCTGAACTGCATCTCATCTCAGCTGATTTTCTTTATCAACTCTGCTAATGCTCTTCCATTTCTTTCGTAACCTAATCCACCATTTTGATGCCGCTGTGGTTGCTTCTGTCTAAAGTATCTCATTTACCTTTGTATCAACTGATGATTATACTACTCTGCCAGTCATTGGGTATGATACTTTCTTGTATTAACTGGTTAGCTATGCAAGTGGCTAGCTTCAGCTCTAATTTGTCAGACATTTTCAGTATCTCATCAGCTATACTTGATAGACCTGTTGCTTTCTTCATCTTTATATCTTCAATGAACTTAATGACTGTCCACTTCATACTTACACACATATACACACATATATTCATGTGTGTGTGTGTGTGTGTGTGTGTGTGCGTGCACATGTGTGCACATGTATGTATAAGGAGTTGCTTTACTGAAAACTTCCTAGCTTTAAGGGTATCGGGAAAAGCCTGGCTGGAGGCCCAGCCTTCTGAATTCTCTTACAGGGCTTAGAATAAGTGAAGGACTGCTGCAACGAGTGTGTAAATCTGAGATGTTGAATAAAATCATAACTAATCCTCCTGTATTTTCTTTTATCCAAAGCCAGGAACTATTCAGTACTCCTCATACACACACACACACACGTAGATGTATATTTTCACCCATTTTTTTTATTATATAACATGACATGTACAGAAACCTGCACCCACTTTTCTCTGTGCAATTAATTTCAATTAATTTAGAGAAGTAATGTAAAATATAAGTAGCTGTGAGAATAGGATTAGGTTGGGCAAAGTTCAGAGTGAAAGGCAAATTGTTTGATGCCTGCGTATGAACAGCTATACTGCATGGCAGTAAAACATGGGCTGTGACAGCTGAGGACATGCGTAGGCTTGAAAAAAGTGAAGCCAGTATGCTTCAGTGGATATGCAATATCAATGTGCATGTTCAACAGAGTGTAAGTATCTTGAAAGAAAAGTTAAGCATGACAGGCATCAGATGTGATATGCAAGAGAGACGACTGCACTGGTATGGTCATGTGATGCATATGGACGAGGACAGCTGTGTAAATAAGTGTTGATCTCTAACTGTGGAGGGAACCTGTGGTAGAGGTAAACCCAGGAAGACATGGGACAAGGTGGTGAGGCTTGATCTTCAAACTTTGAACCTCACAGAGGCAATGACTAGTGACCAAGACCTTTGGTGATGTGCTGTGCTTGAGAGGACCCATCAAGCCAAATGAAATCATAGCTGTGGTAACTGGTACCCATGCCAGCGACACATAAAGAACACCTTTTGAGCATCTGGGCCTCACTGAAGCAAAGTGACTGAATTCCTTTATCGAGCATTGGGCTTCACGGAGGCAAAGTGGCTCAGTTCCTTTTGAGTGTTGGGCGTCATGGAGGTAAGGTAGCTGAGACCTTTGGCATTATGTCATGCTTGAGAAGAAGACCCTCAAGCTGAGCAAAATCACAGTCATGGCACATACCAGTGTCACGCAAATGGCACTCATGCCAGCTGCATATAAAAGCACCTTGGTGTCACACAAATGGCACCTGTGCTGGTGGCATGTAAAAGCACTCATTACACTCTTGAAGTGGTTGGCATTAGGAAAGGCATTCAGCTGTAGAAAGCCATGCCAAGTCAAATTGGAGTCTCGTGCAGCAATCCAGCAAGCCAGACAAGTCAAACCGTCCAACCCATGCCAGTATGGACAACAGACGTTAAATGATGATGATGATGATTATGGTGATTACTAAACTGGTGTTTGGCTCATAAATAAACTTGAAATTTTAATAAGTTTTAATTAAATCTATAATACATGAAGTTTGTATCATAGAACCAAGGATGGTCTTTGGTATGTTATATAAAAAAGGTTAAAATGAGAACTGCAGGCTTAAGTTTTAAAATTTTAAATGATGACAATAGTAACCATGGAAAGTGATGTTAAATTATGTTAATATGAAGGGAGTTGATTACAGGTAAGTTTACTGCCATCAGTTCACTGTGAGGAAAGTTTACTGAGAAAATATATCTTTTGTGAGAGTGGTCACTAATTTAAATTATGAAAGTGTTCATGAACAAGTCCATTAAATGCACTTTTGAGAAGCATCCAAAAATGAATATCAGAAAGTAGCTTTTAAACAAAACATTGTAATTTTATTAAATTAAGAACAAGTGCTGACAAGTAGCAAGAGGTGTGGCTTGTATGTGTATGTGAGTCAGGTAAAGCATTGTAACTTACTTTTGAATAAAATGTTTCTGTTGGAAGCTAATAGGAACAAAACTAGCTTAAACAAAAATATACAGTTCATTATGAGGCAGAGTTGTGGCTGATGTCATCCAGACTTTCGAGGAGAGAAGTTAGGGTAACTGAACTAAGCTGTTCAGGAGATGACAAGGCAAGAGCTGATATAACTCCAAGTTAGCTGCACAAAGATGGTGGCGAAGAAACAAAAACTGTTTCATGTTGAAAGAAGAACTGTTGCTGCTGTGCCATTTTTTCATCAACTGCTTAAAACTCCCACTTCTCTACTTTGACAGAATACTTTTGTATTCCTATGTGTCTAGCCCTGATTGGCTGGAGTATGCCATAGCACAACTGTACTATACTGTGGTAAAACAAACAGCTTTTCTGACTCACTATATATCCATAGTATCTCACCATTAATAGTTAAAAACTGCTTTATTGAAAAAAAATGGAGAATTGACAATGCCCTGTGGTGAATTGATGACGATGAACTTTCTCTGCAGTGAATTGATGACAGTGAACTTGCTGAACATGAAGGGAGTTATTACTGCTATATGTATGAATGCTTATGTTAGGTCACTTGAGAACACTTCTGGTAACATGTTACCCAGTACAACTGGTTGCACAGTCAGGTTGTTGGGTTGATAGTGGTTAAACTGGCAAACCCACCAAATTTGCTTACTGAGAATGATGTTGGACATCCTGCACAATGAAAAAAACTAGACCTGCCATAGCTAATGCTGGGCCATGAAGAGATATCTGAAGAGTGAATGCAGCTCTATATATATTTCATTCAATATAATCAATTTCACACAGAGGAACTACCTGGAAAACATACTACTGACCTCTCACAAAGTCATGTAGTGACATGTCATGTAGAGGAACATACAATCTTGATCACTGGAAGCATGTAACTGAAAGCCCTACATGTAGGCAGCTTGGAGTGTTGGTTGCTTCTTTTCCAACTATGGTGAAAGAGAGACTTGGCAGAAACCTGAAATAAATGAGCAGTCCTCCATGGGTACTGGCTACCTGTTAATCAGGAAGGATCTAAAAATGTATTCTAAACAAATCTTGCCTAATTCTGGAACTGGCTAGCAATCCTATGGCTAGCGGTTGTCCTTCCTTTCTGATCCAAAGTAACATTCAAGAATATACATTTCATTTTCTATTCTATCTTGAACGCATTCTCTTATCTGTTTTAACTTCTCACTTGTATTCTCTTCGATTCACATTTTCCTTTCTATGCTGCTGTTCTCATGCGTGTTCTGGTGATTTGATCCTCTCCTTCTCTTAACACCATTGCCTATTCTGTCTCATTCTTTCTCTTGTTAGCTTTACATCATTTATCATTCATAGTTTATAAACATATATCAATTTTCAAGTGAGCAGACGATAAATAATTGCACATATTTATACACGTGTTAAGTGATAAGTGATGTAAAAGTTCAATAAAAAGCAAAGCTGCACTTTTCACTATCCAGCCACCACAGTTACCTCCCTCACCATCATCACAACCACCACCATGATGTTTAAAATTTCTTTCTGTTAAACACTTTTATATTTCTCTCTCTCTCTCTCTCTCTTTCTTTCTGCCTCTAACTTTTTAACCATGTAATTACCATCTTCACATTATCATTTCTCTCTCACTTCTATAAACAATATGACACTGTAATGCATCAGCTGGTACAGCATCACTACTCTCAATTTATCTGCCCCTCACTCTTAATATAACTGCTCTTCCCTCTCTCTCTCTCTCTCGCTCTCTAACTGCATATCTTTAACCTCACTACCAGAGCATCAGCCTTCTGCTAAACATTGTACTTTTAACACTCTTCCTTTATATCTCTCCCTTCAACTAACTTTTCAACCTACATAATAATTATTACTTTCTCCCACTTTGTCATTAACACTTCTCTCTCCCACTTTTTCTCTCACTCTTTGCTTCTCCCTTCAACTAATCACATAACAGTGTAACATATTCAGCCTTAATATATTAATATATAGATATCATAATGTTCTAGTTTTGAATATTACAAAATTACAGATATCACATTGATATTAGTTATCACAAATCTTCAGATATCTCAGGACGATCAAATATTTCAGTAGTTAAGAATAATTATAATTCTATAAAAGTCAGTGTGTTATCAGTAAATTCCATTTTTGTGACATATCCCCACTCTTTCAGAATGTGCAATGATCCAAGCTATCACAACATTACCAGATCCACAACATTATCAGATATGACAAAACTGTCAAAAACCCTAGAGATTACAGCCTTACCAGATATCATATTTATCTCAAGGTGATAAATAGTTAGAAATAGAAACACACAATTCTTCAGTTCAAATTATGTTACTAGCTCTCTATTCACTACTTTTCCCTTGATTGTAATTTATACTTGTATTGTCATTGCCATACTAATGGGTGATTTGATGATTTTTGTTGTGCTAGCCACTCTTCAGGACTGAACTGTAAAAAGGAAGCTGTTATGAAGTATTCTTTTAAAGAATGTTTATTCACCATTATAGCAATTTATTGTCATGTCAGTTGTGTTAGATGACATTTTCATCATAGAAAGAGTCATTTTTAAAGCATTTTTGTTACAGAGATGTTATGTTATCAATATTAGCCATTTTTAATAGAAAACACATCATTTTAAAAGCACTTTTTATACAAAATTAATGAAAAACAAACAAGTAATATTGACTCTAAAAATTTGAAGCAATTTTACATTTCTAAAGTTGAAGTTAAAATGGAACTGTGGGGAGGTTTAATGTTGATTATCAAGCAAAGTAGAGGAAGGTGTATTATCAGTGCTTCTTGCAGATAACGTGTAATTCACATCCCCTTCATTATAAGATGGTGGCAAATTTTCATGTACATTATAAGGGGGTGGGCACAAATTAGGCCCACTTGTTGCTTCCTCGTATGAAGGGGATACAATTGCTCCAGATGCTCCAGTAGCAGACTGTTGGTTTTCGGGATAAGAGTCAATGATATATTGCAGAAACTGAGGATCATATAAATCATCATCAAATGTATAAGGGTAGGCGTATTCATAATTGATTGACATTGGAAGAAATCCAGGGTATTGCTTCTCGCAGTATTCATCAGGGTTGCTGAGGTTACTCATTGTGCTGCTAACTGTTGTTACTGATACAGAACGTTGAGCTTTTGGCTTATAAGCTGGATTGCGTACGGTTTGTTGGTCACCATTAGTTCCTGTTACAATGATGGTAGGTGGTTGGTTTTCTTCTTTTATTCTGATTAATTCATAAAACCTAGCCATAACCTGTATTGTGCTAACAGCCTGAAATTGAAGAAAAATAATGTGGAATAGAATAAAACATCTTTGGTATGATTTGCAGTTGCATAGCATGGCATGGCATGACTGATAGATTGAAATTTGAATTGACAGTGTATGGCTAGCATCACAGACATGGGTGTGGGTTTAACAAGTTTGCTTCCCAACCATGTGGTTTCAGGTTCAATCCCACAACAGCACCTCAGTTTTCTACTTTAACCCTGCTCTGACCAAAGTGTCTTTTGTGTGAATTGAATAGATGGAAAGAAACCTGTCATATATATATATATCTGTGTGTGTGTGTGTGTGTGTGTGTGTGTATGTGTAAGGTAATTTATCTATTTAATTTGAATTTGACAGTTAAATATAGCCTTATACAGAAATGTTGACATAGGAATAAACTTCAATAATAATGGATATTAGCGTCAAAACTCTCATTTAAATTTTTGATATATAACCAAGGAGATCGATCTATAAGGAGTCTACTTTAGACCTTTGCAGAGAAATCTCTTGCTATATTGGTAGCGATTACATGTTTATCTCATCAACACATTGTGGAGATATCACCATATGAACAAATATATATTTATATATATATATATATATATATATATATATACACATATATATATCATCATCATCATCATCATCATTTAACATCCATTTTCCAAGCTGGCATGTGCAGGACAGTTTGACAAGAACTGGCAAGTCACAAGACTACACCAAGCTCTGCTGTCTGCTTTAGCATATGAATATAAATATATATAGTTTACTTTTCTGTTATGATCAAATCAGATAAAAATGTCCTCTATCCAGTGAGAGATAAATATTATTTAATGTATACAGTATATAGTTATTAGCTATTAATAGTTTCATACATTGGAAATGTTGTCCAGGCAAGTTTTAATAAGAAGATTGTTTGGAGACACTAGGTATGTGATTAAAACCTGCCTAGAGAACATCTCTTATGCATAAAACTATTAGTAGCTCATAACTATTTACTGTGTACATTAAACAATATTTATATATGTACACAAACACACATACATCTGTGTGTGTGTGTGTATGAGTGTGCGTATGTGCATGTGTGTGCACGAGTGTATGTATGTGTGTGTGTGCATGCGTCTGACTGGCTCCTGTGTCGGCAGCATGTAAAAACCACTATTTGAGCAGGGTCGATGCCAGTACCATGCCAATGGCATGTAAAACGCACCCACTACACTCTCAGAGTTGTTGGCATTAGGAAGGGCATCCAGCTGTAGAAACTTTGCCAGATCAGATTGGAGCCTGGTGCAGCCTTCTGGCTTGCCAACTCTCAGTCAAACTGTCCAAACCATGCCAGCATGGAAAGCGGATGTTAAATGACGATGATGATGATGTTATTATTATTATCATTATTAGATGTAATAAATATCTTGCAGATTGGGGAGAACTATATACCAAACATGTTCAGTGGTGAATGGTTTGATACGTAAGCTCAGAAACGTAGGTGCTAAATTAGATATAGGGTTCCTATTTCCCTAAGGATATCAACACTCTACATGTAAAGATTAAACCATTTCAAATGGAAATTAAAAAATATCAGAGATTTGATTCACTTAGAAGATCACAATATCAATAAAAATGATTTCTCTTATTGGCATACAACCTCAAAATGGCAAAATTTGGTTGATTAAATCAATCATAGTACATACCGGAGACTATTGATCCTAGAACAATATTTATCAAAGTTGATCCAGAGGGATTTGAACAAAGAGCATAAAGAAATGAAGCTTGAGGCAGCTGAACATTTAGATATGTACTTCTCTTTTCTGCCATTCTATCACTTTCTACCACAAGCAGAAGGTCTGGAATTTCAAGGAAGGGTCTTGTTGATTATATCGATCCCAGTGTTCCACTGATACTTATTTTATCAACCCCAAAAAGATGAAAGGCAAAGTTAGAAGAAATGCCATGAAGCATTTTGTCTGGAATGCTAATGATTCTTTTCTACTCTAGGCACAAGGGGAGGGGGGGGCCAGCCAATTAGATCGACCCAGTACGCAACTGGTACTTAATTTATCGACCCCGAAAGGATGATAGGCAAAGTTGACCTCGGTGGAATTTGAACTCAGAACGTAAAGACAGATAAAATACTGCTAAGCATTTCACCTGGTGTGCTAACATTTCTTATTTCTTTACTTCCCACAAGGGGCTACACACAGAAGGGACAAACATGGACAGACAAATGGATTAAGTCGATTACATCAACCCTAGTGCATAACTGGCACTTAATTTATCGACTCCGAAAGGATGAAAGGCAAAGTTGACCTCGGCGGAATTTGAACTCAGAACGTAAAGACAGATGAAATATTACTAAGCATTTCGCCCGGCGTGCTAACGTTTCTGCCAGCTCACTGCCTTATCTTCAGTTACAATAATGACAGTGATTTTTAATTTAGGCATAAGGCAATGTTGATGCAGATGATCAGCATCTAATTTCTGTCTTTGGAAGCATCTTTTGCTTTTCTTTTAATTAATTGAAATGTTGGTGAGACTAAATGTTTTTATTTAAGGGAAATCATTTTTGAGAAATTTTCTTACCAGAATAAAACTGCGGCCAAGCCAGAAAACAATGGTACTTATCAAGACAAACTGTAAAAAATAAAGGATAAAAAAAAAGATAAGATATATAAAAAAGATAAAAAAGTAAACAATGCAGTATATCAATTTGCCACAAGAAAAGAATTCTTATTTAATGTTTTGAGCAAAGTCTTTCATTGGAAAATAAGATGTTTTAGTCACTTTAATTATATATCAGTTAAAAGAAAAATAAGGCAAAAATTGTTGTGGATGTTATCACCTTCCACTCGTTACTGACAACTTAGATTCTCTGACTAAAATTTGATGACCTAAGACTTTATAAACATCATCCTATTGATGACAAAAGACTTTGATGACCAAAGACTTTATAAACATCATCCTATTGAAGCAAAGCACTTCAGTCTCCTTTAACATCACATCTAACACATAGTCAAAACTATGTCACTAAGATATGTTTTCTTTTTCAGTAGCAGAAACTCCTTCAACTCCAAACGGTTATCCACCTCTCATAAAGTACAAAGGAACCACCTATTTGAGTACTATTTGCTTATCTCACATATCTTGAACAGAGCAGCTTCTTTGTACCCAAACATTCTGGACTGCCTCAGAAAATGCATCTTATCAGACTGATTGGTATATTTTCAATCACCCACCAATATCATTAGTCTTCATTCATAACCCATTAATACTATAACTACATGTGACGATACACCACATATCTTCTTGTTTCTTCTACATCAATTCCCACTTTTCTGAACTAGCAAGTTATTTATCATCCAAACTAAATAGTTCTCCCAATCCCATAACTGTAACCCTTTGAGATTATTTCTTTGCTCAAGTGTTTGCAATGAACATTAATCTACAGAAATTCAAGTTGACCATCAAGAAATGATATGTCTATTGCAGAGATAGAATATCAAAGACTTAAGTGGAAACTGAAATAGTTTATATATTGAATTCTCTACTTCTTTAAATTCTCTCATTGTTAAGTATTTTCATTCTTTTCCTTTCATATAAATGTAAATATACCAAATGGTTAAAAGGCTAAATTTTGATAGACAGAAACACGCTTGTGCATTTGTTTATTTCCCTTTGTCTCTACTCTTTGCTATATTACATCAATATATAAAATTCAGCTGTTTAATCATTTAGTATGTTTATGCTTGTATTAAAAGAAAAGATGGTAAATATCCAATAATAAAGAAGTTTAGACAATGGAAGTATTTGATAAGTCCAAGCTTTTGGTATTCTGGTTTTTAGATTGTAGTGAAACCTCTCTCTCTGTTATTTATTTACAAATGATAATGTAGCGGCTAACATCTAGCCTTCGGCCGCTTGGAGCCTGTTGTGTCCATCACCCTGATTGGCTCTTATTTGCATGGCAAATAAGAGTGTTTTAGAAGTAGCATATTGAAGAAGTTAATGAGAGGAAACTACACCCAAACTTGGAAGTAGAAGTATTAAAAGAAAAGTTAAAAGAAGAACAATGTGTCGATAGAGGTGGCTTGTAGATGCTGTGAATCTCTTAATCAACAAGGTTTCAAAAACAGGTGGCAGAGAAGAAGGCCATTCAATCCTCTAGTGAAGCTGTAGGAAAATCCACATGTGATTTTGAATTAATAGGGCTGACCCATAGCAGATGTTTTTGAACTCCAAGTTAGGATCTGATCAACCTCACTTAGGGTATCTGAGTGAAATTGTATGGTGTTAAAAGACTTGCAATACCCATTGATTCTAGGTCACATCACTAATGATGCATCCAAACTCATCCAGATATCTCACTTTCTCACACCTAAGCATGCACACATGCATGCACGTATGCACACACACACGCACACACGCATGCACACACATGTGTGCACACACATACACACACACAAACACACATACCTACTTACAAGGTGGGGAGGATTAATCATGTTTTTATACTGAATTAATAAACATCTAAGTTAATAACCATATTTTGTTATTGCATCAGATGTAATTAGTCTTGATATATGTGCTAATTACAAAATTAACCTTGCCAGTATCTCCAATAACATTTTGTTTTGAAATGCTATGACTCAAACAATATAAGTGAATGATCTCTCATGTTCTTTTAATCCACACACACATATCTCTAATCCCTTGCTTAGACATAATCTGATAGTCATAATCTAGATAATTATGGGATTGTGAATTTCTTACAGCGCAATAATATTTTGTCTCTTCCAGAGCAGTAAGTTGCTAAGCAGAAACTGAAAAACTATCACATAGAATTATATTTCTGTTTACAACTGGACTAATATTTTATTAAATTCTTGGTCCTCATCTGTTCCACTATCAAACTCTTTCTTCACTTCTTCCAGCAATTCCTGCTGTCAATACTCTACATTAACATGTAGGGTTTTTTAAAATTCTACATAGAACAAATCTACCAAGTGCCAAGTATTTTCTCCTCCAGCTCTGGGCATCTGTTCAGAAAGGGAGACTGTAAGAATCCAAAATGGTTCTTTTTGAAGATGATGATATTGATGTGATATGAACAGTGTTTATAATTAGCAGTAGTGTTAACAATAACTATTGATTTACTATCAATCACACATACAGACATGTAGAGGCACATGTCTTAGTGGTTAGAGTGTTGGACTCATGGTAAGATTGCAGTTTCAATTCCTGGACTGAGCAATGCATTGTGTTCTTGAGCAAAACACTGCATTTCACGTTGCTCCAGTCCACTCAGCTGATAAAAATGAGCAATCCTGCAACAGACTGGCATCCCATCCAGGGAGAAATATATACACCAGAAAATCTGGGAAACCAATCTCGTGTTCCTTATAGGTTAATATGGACTGACCTAACCCACATAGACAGACATACATACAAAATAAACACAGAATATAGTATATATTTTTTTTATTTTTAAAAATTTGACTGGACCTTTAATCACTAACTTATCAATTCATTGAATAATTATCATAACATAATACTTACCTTTATTTGTTTATTTTCCACTGACCAATAAAGGAAACAACAATTCAGGAGGGCTTCAAATATTAAGTAGAACACCATGAAAATGACCCATACAAACAGAAAAAGACGTCCATTATAATCCTGGAAAGTTAATGAAAAACTCCTGATAAAATTTAAAGTCATGCAAAAATGCAACAACAGGAAGTTTAAACAAAAATCTAAAGGTATTATAATTGGAATTTAGTTATCATTACTTCTAAAGTTGGTTATTGCAGTTTGCTCTTCTCTTCAATTATCAATGTCTAAAGTGTTAAAATGAATATTTGAGGTACCCAACAAAACAACTACAATTTGTTTTTGTTAGGTAGACTCAGGTTGGTATAAATTAATCAAAGAATTTTTTAATTAACATCCTGTATTTATCTTAAATTTATTAAACAAGTTTTAGCATTTGAAGATTTAAGGTTTAGCCCTTTTGATACCAACTTGTCTGAGTTCACCCTGGTTCTATGATTCAAACTTCATGTTTTAAAGTTATCTAAATTAAAACCTTCTATCAAAATTTCTTGTTTATTTTTGTTCAAAATAGCAACTTAATTAAGAACATCTCCAGGCACAGAGCCAATGGAAGATGCACCAGAAATGTAGCACAACCAACACCCAAGCCTGGAAATATATTAGGTCAGCTGGGATGGCCTTCAAGCAGCATCTGTACAACCACAGATCTTCTTTCAGGATTCCAGAAAGATAATTTGTCACATCCCTGGCCGGCCACATATGGCACCTCAGTGATGAAGGACCCATATGATATCAGGGCAGCTAAGACCCTATATTAATGGGAGCGGAGGTTGCAAGCTTTGTATAGCTGAGTGAGCAAGGATCTTCAAAGATTCCCTGAAACTTTGATCACTGAATACTCGTCAGGAAATTTACTGTCCCTGCATCCATTTCAAAGGCTACTTGCTGCAAGCATTGGATTTTCTGTTCTCCAATTAGACCTGAAAAGGTCCTTATGAACTAAATGTGCCCGAGGGAAAATATTCCATTCCCCTCTTGGTCCAGACGAACTGGTTTAAGGGAGATAACCCATCCTCACTGACCTGAAATGCTTATTCTTTGGTAACTTACTGACCAACTGATCATAACAGATTCCTGCCTCTCAGAGATGAAGAGTTACATTTGTCTTCAGCTTTAGAGTCTAACAAGCCATCTACAGGGCTAAGCCTTTTGCAGATACAAAACCATTGGTCACTCTATGACCAGACATGAACTTTACATATATATATATATAATACAGTATACATTTAAACACTGGAAATGAAAATGTCTAATAATTTCCATTTCCCTTCAATATGATTAAGTATATATATATATATATATATATGCATGTGTGCCTTTGTGCCAATGTTTGTTCACCACCACTGCATGACAACCAGTGTTGGGGTGCTTACATACTCATGACTTAGCAGTTTGGCAAAATGGACTGACAGAATAAGTACCAGGCTTAAAACAAAATGAATACTAGGGTCGATTCATTTGACTAAAAATTCTCCAAGGTGGTGCCCCAGCATGGCCACAGTCTAATGACTGAGACAAGTAAAAAAAAAAAATAAATGGTAAAAGATAATACAAAGCATGTTCTTCCATTTTCGCAAAATCACCACCACCACCACCACCACATATGCAAGGCAAGAATTCCATAGGGTTAAACTTCTAAGAACAAAGAAGTGAAAATAGTGACTCGTCTAAGGATGCACATATTAATTTAATTCTAACTTGACTTAGCTTTCATACACATCAGTAGATGCTTTGCTTACTGTTTTTTTTTTTTCATCAGAACAAGTATTTACCGGCTTAGTTCAACACTGATGAGACTAAATCAGGTTGAAACACTGTGTCCCAGCAGTCCACAAACATTCTGAAGGAAACCTTGTGTTTTTAACATGCAAGTGTTTTTGAGAAATTTCTCTGAGAGAAACTATCCCAGCTAATGCTACTCCACATTTGTGTACACATTATAAATTTAGACACACTGGTATTTTGATTTAAGGCTGTTTCTATCTTGGTTAGCTTTCACACAAATCAGTGAATGTTCTGTTTACTGATTAATATTGGTTGAGCCACAATGTTCAAGATATTCATTACTGAGGAAACCAAATGAGGTTGAAACACTGTGACTAGTGATCCACCAGTTTTCTGAGCAAAACTGTTTGCTTTTAACACAGTCACTTTCAACTGTTTCTCAGGAACAAATTATTACAGCTAATGCCTTTCAATGTTTGTATATACATTAATAATGTTATACACACAAGATATTTTAATCTAAAGTCATTCCAAGTACATTTATTAATTTAAACCTATAACAGCTACTAGAATACATACTATGATACACACAGTTGTAGATACTGTAATAGATACTATAATAGATAAAATGATAAATATTATGATGGATACTATAAGTGTTATAACAGATACTATAATTTGTACTTTAATAGTTATAGTGGATAGTGAGTACTATAATAGATACTATAATATGTATTATAACAAGAGCACTGAGAGAGCACAAACCTCCACCAAAGCAACACCAGCATCTTCTCAATGATTAGCCAGGGATGATTTTTAAAATGAGAATATCTGAAATAAACTCGACTGCTCTCACAAACGAGAATACGAAAAATGAACCCAGCCACGCTAAAAAATTAAGTAAAAAAAAAAACAGGAGAAATAATACAGAATCCTTGTCTGGTACCAGATCGATCCCAAAATCTAATCAATTCATGCCAGTCATAAGGCCAAACATTCATGAGAGCTTCATCTGAATCCATCCGGTGGTTCTTGAGATATCTTGTCCATGGACAAACAAACAAACATGACTGAGGACAATACCTCTGCCTTCGCTAAGGCGGAGATAATAAATACAATAATGGGTATTATAATAGATATTCGTAGATATATTCATAAATAATTTAATATATATGGCTTTCAGAAAGATTTTTTCACCCTCGCAATTGTTGATACATACACTAAACTTCCCACGTTAGATTTTAACTGCTTCCTGAAATTTGACAACACTATTCTTGATGTTTTTATGCACTCTTTCCTTTTTATGGCACTTTTACTGTCCACTTTTCTGTCTTTTTGTTTTTTATTTCATGTACTGTTTATATATTTGTTTTTCATTGCTGCCCTTTTTCACTTGTCTTATTGCTTTTTTCTGTCACCTCTTTTACCCTTTTGCAAAAAGTTGGAGTGCATCCAAGCAATATATACCATATGCTCGTTACCATAATTACCTCCGCCTTAGCGAAGGCAGTGGTATTGTTTTCAGTTGTGTTTGTTTGTTTGTTTGTGGACAAGATATCTCAAGAACCACTGGATGGATTCGGATGAAACTTTCAGAGATGTTTGGCCTCATAACTGACACGAAATGATTAGATTTGGGGATCGATCTGGTACCAGACAAGGATTCTGGATTATTTGTTATATTTATATGAAGTATTATGATCTTAAATTCACTTTCTATTATTTCTCTGATTATCTCCCTTGAAAGCATGCTCATGGTTTCCATGTAAGTTATGGCGGCATTGCTGTTTCCAAAGTTTTATTTTTGTTTCTCTATTATTAATTTTACTCACGTCTCTATCTTAGTAGAAACTGATGGATAAAGAAATCAAACTACATAAACAAACAGCAGCAAAACTGTTCAGAAATTAAATAACACTAACATATTCAGTAACAATAATAGATTTAATTTATCCTCAACAATTTTTAGTTTTACTAATATTGAATATATCACTCCTATTAAAAACCTTTTACCTTCTTGACAATTGCATTTCCAGCTCTGTCTTGAAGGAAGCTTTACTTCTTGGACTCATGTTTTTGTGAGCAATGATGTTGTTAAACCTCCATTAACAGCACCATATGCAGGTCCTTTCCATTTTTTTCATGCATGGATAAATTTTTCACTATAGACCTTAATGGTCATAAAGACACTATATCAGTGGATAGACTGAAAAAGGCCTTCATAGAGAAAACTGTCCCTGTTCCCACTGCAGACGACACACTCACTGCATTACAAACATGGCCTGCACACCCACCTTCACATTCCATGACTACCATTGGGATCGATCAGGTACTGGACAAGGATTCTGAATTATTTGTCCATTTATTTTCACTTAATTTTTGAGAGCAGTCGGGTTCATTTTTAGTATTCTCATTTGTGAGAGCAGTCGAGATTATCTCAGATATTCTCATTTTAAAACTTATCCATGTTTCCAAAGGTGAATTATCCAAAGAATTCCTCTCAACACATGGCTATGATTATTATTATTATTATTATTATAGGATTGAAGTTACTCCTATAAACATTATCAAAATGAAGTAGATTGACAAGTTTATTTTTTTAACCTGTGGAAGACGCTCTTCCTTTTTTTTGTTAATAATAATAATGATAATAATAATAATAATAATAATAATAATAATAATAATAATAATCATAATAATAATAATGATAATAATCCTTTCTACTATTGGAACAAGACCTGAAATTTGGGGATGGTGGGTAGTCAATTACATCGACCGTAGTACGTAACTGGTACTTATTTTATTGACCCCTGAAAGGATGAAAGGCAAAGTCAGCCTCAGAAGAATTTGAACACAGAACGTGAAGACAGACAAAATACTGCTAAGCATTTTGCCCAATAATAATAATAATAATAATAATAATAACTATAACAACAACAACAGCAACAACAACAACAACAACAACAACAATGATAAATGCCCTGATGCAGTACCAGGCAGTGGCTCTTATGGCTTCTCATCTTAATTGATTGGAGGTGTTATCATGTACGTTGTTCTGTCTTGGTATAAATAATGGGCTACAGCAAATATTCTGCTTAATACCACAGATTTGCTTGTCAGTTGTTTAACATTAACCAGTTAACCATGTTCCTTAGTGGCTGACGACATGTGCATCTCTGATCACAAGCAGAAGTAGTAGGGGAGCATCATAGCCATGTGTTGAGAGGGAATTCTTTGGGGTTTGAATAATTCACCTCTGGAAACATGGGTTTTCATTCATTACCCTTAAACAAACCTTATTCAGGGACCTTTTGGGTGGGATGGCCTACTCAACCTGAAGAAAATTCTAGCTGGACCCCCACCTGCAAGGTCATGCACTGTTTATCTTGATATGAGATCACCATGTCGTGCACGTATGGTTGTGAGGCATGTGCCTTGTATACCCTTATCAGACGGGTAGTGATGATGGGTATATTGGGTTTCATATATTTATATCCCAGTGTCACTTTGATGACATGTGCTGCTCTCTCTCTTAATAATAATAATAACAATCCTTTCTACTATAAGCACAAGGCTTGAAATTTGGTAGGGGGGATAAGTCGATCACATCAACCCCAGTACTTGGCTTGTACTTAATTTATTGACCCCAAAAGGATGAAAGGCAAAGTTGACCTTGGTGGAATTTGAACTCAGAACATAGTGGCAGACAAAATACCATTAAGCATTTTGCCTGCCATTCTAACAATTCTGCCAGCTCACTGCCTTAATAATAATAATAATAATGATGATGATGATGATGATGATGATGATGATGATGATGATGATGATGATGATGATGATGATGATAGCCATGTGTTGAGAGGAATTCTTAGCAGCATTTTGTCCATCTTCATGTTCTGAGTTCAAATTGTGCCGAGATTGACTTTGCCCTTCATTCTTCTAGGGTTGATAAAATAAAGTACAAGTTAAACTCTGGAGCCAATGTAATCAACTAGCCCACTCCACCAGAATTTCAGGCCTTGTGCCTATAGTAGAAAGGATGGATCTTTTTTAAAACGGGGGCCACATTTTTCATTAATGTTTTACATAGTGTTTTTGGTACCGAAAGACTTTCAAACTTCGTATACTTATCTATTTTGTGTTATAGAACAGAAAAATATTTTTGTATTCGAATTTATTTCATGTAAAAAATTGTCTTATTTCGATAATTTCAACCAATCACTGACGTCCATTCAGCCGATATACATTAAGTGCCGACTACATAAACAAACGATTCTTCGTTTTATTTGCTTTTTTCATTTTAAATTTGCTTTAACCCTAACCCTAACCCTAGGGTTAGTGTTAGAGTTAGGGTTAGGGTTAATTGTTTCAGAATCGTTTGTTTATGTAGTCAGCATTTAATGTATATCGGGTGAATGGACGTCAGTGATTGGTTGAAATTACAGAAATACGACAACTTTAACATGGAATAATTTATGGATTTCTTTTTTTTTTAAGAAGCCTAAGAGAAAAAGATGTTTTATATGACACATTCTACCAGTGTTCCAAGTTTCAAAGTGTTTCGTTAATGAAAAATGTGGCCCCCGTTTTAAAAAAGATCCGAAAGGATTACTGTTATTATTATTATAGAATGAGTTTTGACATAAATATAAGAATGCAAATATTTTTTGGAGAAATTTATTGTTGATTTAATCAAACCCAATTCTTGGCTATTTTATTGAGCCTGAAATAATGAGATGTAGTATGTAGTGCTTAAAATCTATCATATTAAACACAAAGGACTGTAACTAAATACCACAAAGCATTAGGCCTGACACTACTAATTCTGCCATTTAGTATTCATAAAACACACAATATAGATGCAGGTGTAGCTGTGTGGTAAGAAGCTTGCTTCCCAATCACATGGTTCCAGGTTCAGTCCCACTGCATGACACCTTGGGCAAGTGTCATCCACTATAACCTCAGGCCAACCAAAGACTTGTGAGTGGATTTGGTAGATAGAAACTGAAAGAAGCCCATAGTATGTGTGTGTGTGTGTGTGTGTGTGTGTGTGACTTTGTCTGCTCACCATCACTTGACAAGTGATGTTGGTGTGTTTACATCCCCGTAACTTAGCTGTTAGGCAAAAGAGAGCAATAGAATAAGTACTAGGCTCACAAAGAATAGGTCCTGGGGTTGATTTTTTCTACTAAAAATCCTTTTAAGGTGGTGCTCCAGCATAGCCACAGTAAAAATGACTGAAACAAGTTAAAGAATGGAAGAATAAAAGAATACTTACTTTAGTTAGTCCAAACATTGCACCAAGTGATACCAATATACAGATGGAATCAGAGACTGATCCAACAGTACTTAACTGCGAAATAGCTGCAAAAAATGGGGAAAAAATCTTAAATGCATTTATAATTATCTTTTTTTATTTATTTTTTATTTGTTTCAGTCATTGGATTGTACATGCTGGGGCAGTGCCGTTCAGATTTTTAATCAAACAAATTAACTCAGTGCTTATTTATCAGTTTCTTTTGTTGTACTGCTAAGATACGGAGATGTAAACAAACCAACACTGGTTGTTAAGCAGTGGTGGTGGTGGTGGTGGTGGGGTCAAACAGAAATACAAAGACACACACACATTGATATTTACATACATACATACATGTGTGTGTGTATGACAGACTTCTTTTGGTTCCATCTACCAAACCCACTCAAAAGGCCTTGGTTGGCCAAAGTTTATAGTAGAAATTACTTGCCCAAGGTGCCATGCAATAGGACTGAACCTGGAACTATGTGGTTGGGAAATATATACCCTCCTTCCCTTCCTCCTCCTCCTTACCGCCTCCTTCTTTGTGTTCCCCATCTGTTCTTATTGGAGCTTCTGGCACAAATGCCAAGCAGTACAGCATGTTGTTTCCTAATTTCTGGCAGTGTGAATTGCATCAGGATGCTGTTTTTCTCACAGACATTGCCTGACTGACCCTATTATACTGTGTAGTCAACAAAACCAATAACAAACAATGCATATGTGTCAAATTAAAAATATAAAATGGCAACAATTTACTCATTGCACCCTGTATACACACACACACATGATTTGGGGTGTGGCGTGTGAGGTGTGGTGGGGTGCATTCTTCCTGCTATTCCTGTAATTACTTTTGTAGGTTTGTATGCTTGTTTTATTTGTATGCAGGTATTCTGAAAATGACTCAGAGTGACAACCATGCCCTGCATTGTTATAGGCTGCTCTTTGGCAAGGTGTAGCATCTGTTCAACCACCCTGCCAGAGATATGGTGAAATCATGGGACTGCAGTATGGTTAATTGTGAAGAAGTAGCAGAAGAGCCAACAGTTCTTACATTGATGTTTAACAGAGGAATCCTAGAAGATCAATGGTCAGGATCACCAAGCTCTATCAAGAGAGTAACTGCAATGCACCCATTAGGGGTGGCATCCATGGTTGTGTAATCAGTTAATGAAAGATTCACTATGACTCGAGTTTCCAATTCAAATTCATAATAATGGAATTGGATGGCAACAAAGTCATGAGAATCCGCAAAAGCAATGGAAAAGCAATATTTGTTTAGCCCTAGATGATCTCTAAGTAGACAAATGAGCAAAGACAATCCATCAATGACCATCCTACTTTTTCTAAAATGCGGTATTGAAGTTAACTATGGTAAATGTGTTCTTTTTTATTTTACAATAATTTCATTGCTATTTCTAAAAATCTACATAAAGGCTTTCATTGAAGTATTTGTTTTAAAATACTACTTTCTTACTTTTAGCAACTCAACTGTGAAGTTGAATTTATTTTCAGACCAGCAGACTGAGACCAGAATATTAATTGACTCTAGTACTATCACTGCTTTGGAATAATTTATATTATCTATTTCAGTCATAACGATAGTGATTATGGTGGCTGGGAAATAGTTTCTAGTTTTTTTATTAATTAGTCTAAGAAGGAAGAACTATAGGTTTTTTTATGGGCACTGGAATGATTGTGTGGTTAAGAAATTTGCTTCCCAACCATGTGGTTTCATGGTTTCAGATTCAGTCTCACTGCATCACACTTTGGGCAAGTGTCTTTTACTATAGCCCCAGGCTGACTAAAACCTTGTGACTGAATTTGGTACACAGAAACTTATAAAAGGCTGTTGTGTGTGTGTGCGCACTTGCATGTATTCTTCCTTGTCTGGACATCATGTGATAGTTATTAAAGAGTGTCACTGCCATACAAAAGATGTCAGTTGTTTCCAGTCTTCTGTAAAAACATGTCTGGTCAAGGGGAAATATTACCTTGCTTGAAAACAAGTGAAGACTGGCAAAAACGAGAAAGCTTTGCCTCAACAAACTTCAGCTGATTTATGCAAGCATAAAAAAGTAGACATTACAATAATGATGGTAATAATGATGATAACCTGGAGAGAGCAGCTGTGCCCATGGCCTTCATAGATCCTTTGTGGCTTTTGAGATTGATGGGATTAATTTAGAGCTAAATAATCTAAACTATAGAGGCTTAAATGTTTTTATCAAGTACATAATATACCACAGGTGAGATAACAGAAAACATCAATATTTTTTCAGCATCTTAACCATTTAGCATTTAACCCTTTAGTGTTTAAACCAGTCATATCTGACCCAAATAGTCTATATGTTTTATATTCAAATTGGCCATATCTAGCCTCTCACACCTAACCTACATTGACATTCTAAAAATAAACAATCACATCGTTTGAAACCTCAAAGCTATAACATAATGCATGATTAATTCAAAACAATTTGAGTGAAAAAGTATTACATTTAACAGAGTAATCTGAACACTAAAGGGTTAAACCAGCCACATCTGACCCAAATATTTTACTGTTTTTTATTCAAACTGGCCAGATCTGGCCTCTTACACCTACCCTACAATGTCATTCTAAAAATAAACAATCGCATCATTGGAATCTTGAAGCTATGTGATAATGCATAATAAATTCAAAACAATGTGAATAAATAAGCATTACACTTGACAGAAAAATCTGAATGCCAAATATCAGTCAGTTATATCTTTAATGGAGTAGATCTTATATGATTCTGAAGATGGAAATTTGGCCAAAGCAAACTCTTTAAAACCTTTAGCATTCAGATTATTCTGTTAGATGTAATTCTTTTTCATTCACATCATTTTGAATTAATTATTTATTATCCCATAGCTTTAATATTTTGATGATGGAGTAATAATTCATTTTTAGATTGACATTGTAGCATAGGTGTGAGGGGCCAGGACTGGCTAGTTTGAACATAAAACAGATAGAATATTTTGGCTGGATATAGCTGGTTTGAACACTAAAGAGTTAAAAGATAAAAAAAAATTATTATTAATCTCTATTTATTTTATTTTATTTATATTTATTTATTGTTTAGGTCTTTATATCAATTTTATATTGAAGAATAGTGAAAAAAATTTCTGCACTTCTTATACTTACCAACATGTGCTGGGATTCCATTTCGATGCAATTTGGGGGCATGCCAGCCAATCCTGAAGACTATACATAACCATAAGAGAAGATGAAGGATACAAAATGTCTGAAATAGTTAAATTTATTCAAGTTTTAAAATTTTATTACAGAAATTCTTCACAATAGATTAAATCCTTTAAATATTTTGAAATAAATTATGAAATGTAAGTGCAAAGAAATTATATGATCATCACTTCTCTAATACATTAAATGCAAAGGTTATCAAGATTCTTGAGAATATCAACACTGAAGCTTCCTAATAACAGAAAAGTAGAATAGATGACATGATCAAAAGAACAGTTATTGAATATTTTAGAACAAGTTAGGAAAGGCATCTTGCCGTAGAAACCATGCCAAATCAGACTGGAGTCTGGTGCAGTCTTCCAGCTTTCCCACCCTGGTCAAACTGTCCAACCCATGCCAGCATGGACATCAGACATTAAATGATGCTGCTGCTGCTGTTGATGATGATGTACCAAGGAACATAAATAATCTAAGGAGTTTTAGAATCTTATACATGAGATATATGTAATACCTGTAGTAATAGGATCTCTAAGTAATAGAATTTGTGTGGAAATCTACCAATAGTGGTAGCTGAAGTGCTCAACCTCAGTGCTCTACTAATATTCATTTTATTGAACCTGAAAGAATAAAAGGCAAAGTCAACCTTGGTGGAACTTGAAATGAGAAATACAGCGAACCATTTTGTCTGATGTAGTAATGATTCTACCTGTTCACTACTGTAAAGATAATAATAATAATAATCCTTTCTACTAAAGGTACAAGGCCTGAAATTTTGGAGGAGGGGACTAGTTGATTACATTGACCTCAGTGTTTCACAAGTGCTTAATTTATCAACCCCAAGGGGATGACAGGCAAAGTAGATCTTGGCAGAATTTGAACTCAGAATGTAAAGATGGATAAAATGCTGCTAAGCATTTTCCCCAGCATGCTAACAATTCTGCCAGTTTGCTGCCATTAATAACAACAACAACAACAACAACAACAATAATAATAATAATAATAATAATAATAATTATTATTATTATTATTATTATTATTATTATTATCATCATCATCATCATCATCATCATCATCATCATCATCATCATCATCATCATTATTATTATTATTATTTCAAATTTTGGCACAAGGCCAGCAATTCTGGAGTAGGGGCTAAGTCAATTACATTGATCCCCAGTGTTCTACTGGTACATATTTTATCGACCCCAGAAGAATGAAAGGCAAAGCTGACCTGGGTGGAATTTGAACTTGGGCTTTTGTCTAGCATGCTAACAATTCTGCCAGCGTACCACATTAATAATAATAATAATAATAATAATAATGGTTTCTGATTTAGGCTCAAGGCCAACAATTTTTTAGATCGAGATCAGGCAATGTCTTCCACCCCAGTACTTGACTGGTACTTTATTTTATGTACTCCAAATGAATGAAAGCCAAAGTTGACCTCATGGGGATATGAAATCACAACATAAAGAATCAAATAAAATGCCACAATGCATTATTCACTCCATTCGGGACTGCCATGTTGGCTTGGCGATAACTATTAATTTCCAGTACCGCTGCCGTAGTCTCCTTTAGAGAGACTTAGAAATATTAATAACTATATA
>NC_068987.1:62155630-62158440 GCF_001194135.2 Octopus bimaculoides | reverse complement strand
ATATATATATATATATATATATATATATATATATGTATGTATGTATGTATGTATGTATGTATGTATGTATGTATGTAATGTATGTATGTATGTATAAGTCATGGTCAAATTTAATAAGTAGCTTGCTTATATATATGCCAGCTCATGGAATAATAATAATGATAATAATGCTGATGATGATGATAACGATGACAACAATGAGAATGACAAAGATGATGATTACCATTGTTATTATCATCATCGTCATCATCATGAGGAGGATTATTTTATTCAATATAAAGAGTAAGGGCATTTACAAAAGTGAATATTTAAAAATATCTTACAAAATGAAATAGAAATGTGTGTGTGTGTGTGTATATATATATATATATATATATATACATATATATATATGAGATAAAAAATGCTAAAAAAAACTCCAGAAATAAATTAGAAAAAATAACAATAAATAGTCCAAATCAGCAGATCAATTCTATTTCATATATTTTTTTAAAATCCCATACTTAAATTGGAACCAATTACCAATTTGTCATCATTCATCTATTTAATACAAAATATAAATGCCACTCCAGATAAATGTATATAATACACATATGTGTATGTATGTATATATAAATATATATGTGTGTTCACATGTGCCTAAGTGTGTGTGTGTATGCATATGTGTGTATGTATGTATTTATGTACTTATGCATGTAGATATGTACATATGGAGGGAAATGAGACAAGAATTGACTCTCCATGAATAGAGCACAGAATGAAAAAATTTAAGTAGTATTATGTAATTTTTAAAAAAAATCCAGACATTTTATATCTTCTTATATGAATAAATAAAGAAAAGATACCTCTGCTCTATCCACCTAAATTTTATCATTTATCATTTATGCTAATTTAGAAAGTGAATTCATATATATATATATATATATATATATAATCACAGACAAACACACACACACACACACATACATGAGGTACTGCTTCCAGAATTTTAGCGTGCCAGAGTTGAGACATTTGAAAATAACCCCAATGTAATCGGTAGAACTGTACGCACGTCAAATTTTATGAAGACAATTTGTGTATAGTTCTGCAAATTATATTGATTTTAGAACAATTGTGCTGACGAACCACGGACGTTTTTACGTAAGTAAAAAATGTTGATGGCAAAACCAGTACACAATTAATTCTTTATTTTGTATATTTTTCCTTTTGTCCTGCCTGCCTATGCTCTGGTGTTTGCTGAATTTTTTTCTGGAGAACATTATTTTTCTTTGTAGTTGGGTCGTTGATGACCTCATTCTAGCATATTAGATGTCCACCTAGTGGTCATCCCTTCTTATACGCATGTAATACAATTTTTATGAATTATCAGATTTTTATATGCTAGACCACTGGTTTTAAATTGAAATTAATATTCAATTTATCACCCTCAGTATATATGTATATATATATATATATATATATATATATATATATATATAGAGAGAGAGAGAGAGAGAGAGAGAGAGAGAGAGAGATACAAACACATACATATATATGTGTGTGTATATGTATGTATGTATGTATGCATATTTATATATATGTAAGGTCTAGGCTTATCAATGAAAGATGATATCACTTTAGTAGATCAAGTTTTAAGACATTAGTTTCAGTTAGGCAACACTTCATCTTAGTCTGCTTCCCAAGCTAAAAATAGCAGCCACACTCAATAAAGATTGAGTGGTTAACATTGAGAAAAGCCATCAGCAATAAAATTTTTGCAGATATGCCAATATCAAATCTACAGATCTGTCTAGATAATTCTAAATTGGAAATATATTGTATAGAAATAGTGTAAAAAAATAAATATGGTAAATTTGAATGAATCACAGTTTATGATATAATGGGTTTTTCTGTTCAAACTGGGTTTTCTGATGCCAAAGTCAATGGAAATTTTGATAGCTTGGTAGCAGACCTGATGCAGATGAGTTTATTTTTCTTACCATGGGAAATACCAGTGACTCTTCACACTAAATTCTTAATATAGTTAGACACAGTAACTGGCACTTTGTCAGTTAGGACAATGAGGGTTCCAGTTGATTCAATTAATAGAACAGCCTGCTCATGAAATTAATGCACAAGCAGCTGAACACTTCACAAACATACATACCTTTAACATAGTTTTCAGGAAGATTCAGCGTGACACTGAATGTGACAATGCCAGTCCTTCGAATTACAAATATAAAACTCTGAGTGGACTGGAGCAATGTGAAATAAAGTGTCTTGGTCAAGGACACTACATGTCATCAAGTATTGAACTCATGGCCTTACGATCATGAGCTGAATATCCTAACCACTAAGCCACAGCCTTCAATAGACCCAGTATCAAATGTAATGAATGGGCAATGTCTGGCTGATGAAAATTTTCCAAAGTGGTTATGTGTATTAAGCATCGACTCCATGACACGCTTTTAAGAATTTTTCCCATTCAAAATGATGCAATTTGAGAATGGAACAGAGTGAATGCCATAACCACAACATACTGAAAGTACAAGTTCCATAATGGCATGCATATACCAAGGTCCACTGACAAAGAAGTGTACCTGTATTGTTGCTGAGTGGTATCTAAGAAATCAGAAAAGGGTACTTGGAAGGCCTCCATGATAGGAAGGTGATTTAGTTAAGTGATTTGGGCCGAGAGGGAAAGGAAGTGAGCAATCAAGAAAGAATTGGAAGAGCATTGTGGCTACTAGTGTATAACATCAGTATGGTTGATAGAATGATGTGTGTGTATATATATATATATATATATATATATATATATATATATATAT
>NC_068987.1:62153735-62155016 GCF_001194135.2 Octopus bimaculoides | reverse complement strand
GCACTTACAAAACATAGACACACATAGAGGGATACGCATGCACAAATATAGACACATACAATAAGAATACAAAATACAAAATGGCTGATTGCTAGCAAGGAGGGACACACATATAAGAAAGAAGAAAGCAAAGGACCACTGATGAGGTCACAGAAGTGTGACTAAAGAACTCTGGCCGAAATATGATTAATGTAATGTAATGTAATATAAAGCTGAAGCAAATTAACACCAAATATATAGTGTGTTTTTATTGGCTAAACTGGCAACATGACCATCCCCAAATACAAAAATACATATACATCCCTATATATATACATATATATATACATCCCATATATATACATCTCATAAATAATGTGGTTTTTTTCAATTGCATTAACTAAAAGTTGGAGGGGGACTGGATAAACTACTTGCATCAACTTGCTATAAAGGCAGGTAGTAAATTTTACCTTGTCTTTATTCTTAGTGCAAGTTTTGAAGAGTGCAGTTCAATTTTAACAGTTATTTTTCTCAAAGCTATAATGGAAGTGACAAAGGAGCATATTCAGCATATTTTGCTTTATGTGTTCAATAAAGGCAACAACATAACGGAAATTGCAAGGAATATTAATGCAGTGTATGGGGATCTGACAATAAGCGTAAGCCAATGTCAATGGTGGTTCCAGAAATTCTGAGCCAGAAACTACCACCTAGAAGATGAGCCTCATCCTGAAAGATCTGTAGAGCTTGACGAGGATGTCCTGCAAACCCTGGTGGAACAAAATTCTATTGTAACTGTTGAGGAACTAGCAGAGAAGCTTGGATTTGATCATTCAACCAGTCATTCAAAGTACTAGAAGAAAAACGACCATCTTTGGTCTCAAAACGAAAGGTGTTCTTCCATCAGGAAAATGCTCGGTCACATACAGCGAGGATGACATTCCAAAGGCTGGAGCAGTTTGAATGGGAAATGATGCCCCCTTCCCTCACCATATTCGCTGGACATTGCCCCATGTGATTATCATTTATTCCACAGTCTTCAAAATCATTTGAATGGAAAAAATATGAATTCTGTAGATGAGGTCAGAATAGTACTGGAGGAGTATTTTTCATCAGGGACAAGTGAATTATGGAAGAGGGGCCTTGCAAGCCTACCAGATAGATGGAAAAGCATTGTAGAAAATGAAGGAGAGTATATTTTAGATTAAAAAAAAACTTTGTTTATCTTAATTTTGAAAAGTAAAAGAAGTATAAAAGAACCGCATTATTTATGGGATGATCCAACATATATATATATATATA
>NC_068987.1:62141447-62153306 GCF_001194135.2 Octopus bimaculoides | reverse complement strand
GAAAAAGTATATATATATATATATATATATATATATATATATATTGTGCATGATAATATACTAAACATGATAATTCCAAAATAATTGAATCAGCTTGATAAAGTCTGTATGATATACTTAATGTGGATTTTAACCCTTCAGCATTCGGATTATTCTGTCAAATGTAATGCCTTTTCATTCACATTGTTTTTAATTAATCATGCATGATCTCATATCTTCGAAATTATGATAGTGTAATTGTATATGTTATAATGTCATTGAAGGGTAAGTGTGATAGGCTGGATCTGGCTGGCTAGAACATAAAACAAGTAACATGTTTGGGCCAGATATGGCTGGCTTAAATGCTAAAGGGTTAAAGAAGTTCATAACTTGATAATCTGAAGATTATCAAGTTATAGCAATTCCCTATGTTGCTATAAATTAATAAACTATGACATAGATGAATACATTCACAAATTTATTCACAATCACTGAAATTAATGAAAAACAAGAGTTCTCCAGTGGAGAAGGACTCTCAACATGGTCAATTGACTTGCTAGAAATAACTGCTAAAAATAATCTTCCTCCAATTACATCCTACCTCAACAGCAATAAACACACATATATACAAAAACAAGCATTCTCCTCCCTCTCTGAAAGATACATACACATGCAAACAACCACTGAAAGAATCATATAAACATATACTAAAAAGCAGATATACAGACATGAATGTTAGAGCACATGTTTGTGTTTATGTGTATATAATGTGCGTATGTGTGTGTTTGTATGTGGGTGTGTATATATATATATAATATGTGTGAATGCGTGTATGTCTGTATATATATATATATATATATATATATATATATATATATATATATATATATATGCAGGCATGTATATACTGGTAAAGGCAGAAAGTGTAAGAGAGAAAATACTTTATGAATTCAGTTTTAGAAGACTTACTATGGTGACTGTTAAGGCAGCAAAACTTTTTTTCTTTTGACTCTTCATAAACTTAGAGATGTTAATGCCAGCCATCCTGCCAAATATCTATGAAACTGAGAAAGGAAGAATGGAATGGCCAAAGAAGAAAAACGAAAATAGTTAAGTATGCTCCACTTCTGATGACAGCTTGTTGTATACTAAAACACAAGCTGAATACCTATACATTTCTGGCTGGAAAACAAGTGAGAGTGAGATAGAAATTAGTGATAAATAAAGGGAGAGAGAGAAAGAGAGAGAGAAAGATAGATAGAGAGAGAGAGAAAGAGAGAGAGGGGGGGATCAAAGTAAACATAAGAAAGAAAGAGAAAAACAAAAGAAGAGGGTAATGAGATGAAAGAGAGAAGGAGGAACAAGAAGGTAAAAAAAATAACAATTTTCACCGATTTTAGCAAGATTATAGATTTGGATATAACTCCACGCACAGTCACAAAGCCGACCCTGTTTAGATATTTGTGAGATAATCTGCTCATTTCCTTGTAGGAAGAAAAAGAAAAGAAAAATTGAATTAGCGTCAGGGTGGAACACACAGCATAATCTTCCTGAATTCGTTAGTCAATGTCAGCAGAAGAGGTGAAAATAACAACAGAAGCAACATCAACATTTAACAACACACATAAATGTAAAAGAAGTAAAGAGTTTTGATTCAAAAATACCACAAAGCTTATCAAGCTAAATAGAAAAGTCTAAATCTTTAAATCAATGAGATTTATTTATCACTAACACCACACTACACATTTGACATTCATGGCTAGTTTCTCTAAGGATAATGATGATGATGTAACATAATCCCATTGCCATCCCACCCTTGAACACACATTTACTACTTATACATTTTTGCATTCAAATTATGTATGAAATGAAATAGGAACATATAAATAAATATTCATAAATATTCATAAACTATTATCTTCAGTCTTGTTAGATTTTGTCCTTCATACTTCCTAGTTTATCATTCCGTCTGATTCCTCACTTCAACTATAAATATCTTAAGTGCCTATAAATGCACTGTTACTGCTTCAGTTGGTCACCCAGATTATTGAAAATGTATAGGTATTTAGGTACATTTTACGTGTGTATTGCACACGTTTATGTATGTGTGTATCAACTATGCTGATGTCTATAGAGAGGTTTAGCTCCAGTTAGGCTTATATAACACCTCATAGTTCATTTTCATCATGTTGGTATGATCCAGAGACAATCAGAGTCAAGATATTTGGTGTTAATAATGGTTGTAAGCATGGAAATGTAAAAACATCAGTTTTGTGTGTGACAGATATCCATTGGATACTCAAAGAAACACGTTTTGTTGGAATATGAATTATTTATGTTAGAACATACAAACTGAGTCAGCATAACATTAGCATTGCCACTCTCCCAGACACTCAACATGATGGTTGACTCAGTGAGGTGAGGCATGGAAGTTACTTGTTTTTTTGTTTTTTGCTTGAAAGGAAAATTGAAAGATGGGTACAGGCAAGATGGTATTGATTTTACAGTCAAAAATGTTTTTTCCCTTAGTATTTGGACAGGCTATATCTGGGTATGTGGGTATTTCAAAAATATCACAGAGTGACGACTATGCCCTGCATAGTAATGGACTGCCCTTTTGCAAGGCATAGCACCTGTTCAGCCACCCTGTGAGAGATACAGCAAAGTCACGAGACAGCAGTATGGTAGATTGTGAAGAGGAAATAAAAGAGCCTAACTGAGCCAACAGTGATTTTTACATTGATGCTGAGCAGAGGAATCCTAAAAGATCAATGGTCAGGATCACCAAGCTCTATCAAGAGAGTAACTGTGATGCATCCATTAGGGGTGGCATCCATGGCTGTGTAATCAGTTAATGAAAAATTCACTATGATTCAAACTCCCAATTCAAATTTATAATAATGGAACCAGATGAAGACGGAGAGTCATGGGAATCTGTAAAAGCAGTGAAAAATAATATCTGGTCCAATTATTCCACCTGTTTTATGTTCAAACTAACCAGATTCATTCTTTTGTCCATACCCTACAATATCATTCTAAAAATAAACAATCATATCAAAGTATCAATGTTTATGAGATAACGTATGTTTAATTCAAAACAACAGGAATAAATAAGCACTCTATTTGGCGAAGTAGTCTGAATGCTAAATGGTTAAGAAATTTCCAATCCCTATAAACAAATGATTGGTGGCTCTGCATCTGCACATGAAAAGTGGGTGATACACCCTTCTGAGATGTACCTAAGTTCCCAGCTTTGATGAAGACAAAAGCACATTCTATGCCCAGACGAAAGCTGTACTGAGAAAAATTCCCCAAGTCATGCAAAGTCATCATCTTAATGGAAGAGCTTCAATGCCAGGACTGGAAGAGACTGACATCTGTGGAACTCACTTGAGTGTACTGATATGGTAAAGTTGAATAACAATGATCTCATATTGCTAGAACTCTATAAAGAACATGGTTTGTATATTGCCAGCACCCACTTTATCCACAAAGGCGGATATGGGTCCACTATGAGTGGATGACCATGCTCTAATAGCTGAGTCACTGCCAGAACTAGAGATGACGTTTAGGGTGCGGAAGCAAGGT
Source organism: Octopus bimaculoides (assembly GCF_001194135.2). Classification (NCBI taxonomy): domain Eukaryota; kingdom Metazoa; phylum Mollusca; class Cephalopoda; order Octopoda; family Octopodidae; genus Octopus; species Octopus bimaculoides. The sequence continues at coordinate 62,149,739 of NC_068987.1, read as the reverse complement.
CTAGAATCGAAGGGCCTTAGGGTTAACCTAACAAAAACCAAAGTCTTAGTAAGTAGGAAGGCTGACAAATCACAAACCCCAGCTCAATCTGTAGAAAAGGCAAGGGTAGAAACTCGATACGATGTACCCGGTGTAAGCTATGGACACATAAAATTTGCAGCAATATCAAAGGAAGGTTAACCAGAAAGATAGATTTGTGTGTGGCAGATGTAATGAAAACAGATTCCATCACATGCAAGGGGGAAAACTAGAAGTAGTTGATAGTTTCTACTACCTAGGCAACTAAGTCTGTAGTAGGGGTGGTTGCTCTGAGAGTGTAGGGGCTAGAATAAGAATAGCCAGAGCAAAGTTCAGGGAGCTCCTGCTTCTGCTGGCAACTAAGGGCCTCTCACTCAGGATGAAAGGTAGACAGTATGATGCATGTGTGCAAACTGCCATGTTACACGGCAGTGAAATATAGGCCATGACTGCTGAGGACATGCATAGGCTTGAAAGAAATGAAGCTAGTATGATCTGCTGGATGTGTAATGTCAGTGTGCATACACGACAGAGTGTAAGCACCCTGAGAGTTGGACATAAGAAGCATCAAATGTGATGTGCAAAAGAGACAACTGTGCTGGTATAGTCATGTGTTATGTATGGATGAGTACAGCTGTGTGAGGAAGTGCCACACCCTAACTGGAAGGAACCTGTGGAAGAGGTAGACCCAGGAAGACATGGGATAAGGTGGTGAAGCATGACCTTCAAACATTGGGCCTCACGGAAGCAATGACGGGAGACTGAGACCTTTGGAGATCTGCTGTGATTGAAAAGACCTAGCAACTAAAGTGAGACCGCCACCAAGGCCGATGCCAGTGCTGCATGTCTGGCTCATTTAAGAGTACCCTTGATGCGTCAGGCGATATGATATGCTTGAGAAGACTTGTTGAGTCAAGTAAAACCAAAATTGTAGCTGTGGCTAGTGCCCCCTGACTGGCTCCCATTCCGGTGGCACATAAAATGAATCATCCGAACGTAGTCAATGCCAGGTCCGCCTGACTGGCTCCTGTGCTGGTGGCATGTAAAAAGCACCATCCAAACATGGCCGATGCCAGTACCCACTAACTGGCTCCTGTGCTGGTGGCACGTAAAAAGCATTATCTAAACATGATTGATGCCAGGACTGCTTGACTGGCTTCCATGCCGGCGGCACATAAAAAGCGCCATTTGAACATGGCCGATGCCAGTACCCACTAACTAGCTCTCATGAAGGTGGCATGTAATAAGCACTATCCAAACATGATCGATGCTAGGACTGCCTGACTGGCTCCTGTGCCAGTAGCACATAAAAAGCACCCACTACACTCTTGGAGTGGTTGGTGTTAGGAAGGGCATCCAGCTGGAGAAACATTGCCAGATCAGATTGGAGCTTGGTGCTGCCACTGGCTCTCCAGACCTCAGTCAAACCATCCAGCCTAAGCCAGCATGGAAAACAGATATTAAACGATGATGATGATGATGTATCCGAGGTCCGATGTTTAGTATTACTTGGATTACGTAAACATTCACAAACATGCTATCATCATCATCATCTTTTAGCGTCCTCTTTCTATGCTGGCATGTGTTGGACAGTCTGACATGGAGCTGGCTAGCAGGAAGCCATCCAGTCTCCAACTGTTTGTTGTGGCATGGTTTCTATGACCGAATGCCCTTCCCAATGCCAACCACCTAATAGAGTGTGCTGGGTGCTTTTTACTTGCCACCAGTGTGGGTGTGTTTATGTAGCACCAGCACAGGTGTGTTAACACAGCACTGGTATGGGTGCTTTTTAAGAGGCACAGGCACCTGAAGGACAAGCCAGTAAGTGTAGAAGACAGTGATTTTACTTAACTTAATGTGTCTTATCAAGTACAGCAAATCACCACATCTGGTCCCTTGTCATTTTCTCAGTGAGGCCCAGTGTCCAAAGATCCTTTCTCACCACTTCATCTCACATGTTCCTGAGTCTACCCTTTCCACAGGTACCCTCCACGATTAAAGCTTGGCACTTCTTTATGCGGATGTCCTCATCCATATGCATCATATGACCAAACCAGTGCAGTCTTCTCTCTTGCATACACATCTGATGCCTCTTACACCCAGATTTCCTCTTAAATCATTTACACTCTGTTGTATGTGCACACTGACATTACTCAACCAGCGGAGCATGCTAGCTTAATTTCTTTCAAGCTTTCACAGGTCCTCAGTCTAAGTCCAGGCTTCACTGCCATGTAACATAGCTGTACATACACAGGCATCATACAATCTGCCTTTCACTCTGAGGGAGTGGCCCTTAGTTACTAACAAAGGTAGAAGCTCTCTGAACTTCACCCACCCCACTCTTATCTCAGCAGCTACACTTTCAGCACTTCCTCCGCCATTGCTAACTTGGTCTCCTAGGTAACAGAAGTTATCTACTACCTCTGATGACCCCCTCCCACCCCGAGTATTTGAGAGAGCCTATCATCTGCATATTTTTAGAGCGTATTGTACCTGCACATTTGCCACACACAAAGACTATATGCTCTGTTAACCTTCTTTTGATGCCAGTACACTTCTTATGTGTCCAAATCTTGCATTTGGCACAAGATATGGAGTTTCTAATAACACCCTTCTTACATATCAAGCAAGGTCATCCCCTGGAAGGGACTTGTGATGCGTCTGTTTTCCAACTTACTAGGACTTTCAGTTTCCTCCTACCAAATCCACTCAAAAGGCTTTGGTTGGCCCAATGCTATAGCAAAAGACACTTGCCCAACGTGCTGCACAGTGGGACTGAACCTGAAACCGTGTGGTTCAGAAGCAAGCTTCTTACCACACAGCCACGCCTGCACCTAATTATTTAAGTACATTTTATATTCATTTAATTTAGAGTGTGTTGACCAACGTGACCACCCCTGATGGGAAATGCTTTGGAACAAAATGTTCTGCAAAATTAATATTGTACCTGTATTAGCCATGTAATTTGTGAAAAACAGTAAACTGAAATAAATGTTTGATAATAATTATATTTGCTTAGTGGGTTGGGTTAGAGTAAAAGTTAAAGACCCCTTCAGTCATGAAGGACCATGGGATTGCACCTAGAAAGTTACCCCCTGGGGCACAAGTCCAGGCAAGGTTATTTATGGAAGACCAGCAGTTGCCCATGAGTGGTACACCAAAAAAGCTCTTTGTTGCTAATTAAAAGAACTCGAGTTGAGTAATTTTTTCACGCGTGTAAAGTCAATGTGTACAAGTTATGTACAACCAGATAATAAACGACTTAAAATATTATTTGATTAATTATCTCAAGTATAATTTATGATATTTTAATGAAACATGAACGTTTTTTCTCTGGCTTCTTTCGTAAGCTAAAATTCTGATTTTTTGCTTTTTGGGGGTTTTTTTTTTCCTTCTCTGTGGCTATATCTGTTCCATAATAGTTTACGATGCGGTTTGCGACGCTTTCACTTTATTAAGAAATAGAAACGAAATTTAAAGGTAAGGGAGATAGCCACTAAGAAAAGTATGAGTTGTCTGTTCTTAAGTATATTCGCGCTTCCTGTTTGATATAACACCATTTTCCACGAAGACCTATATCGATACTTTAAAAGACTTAATTTATGAACAGTTTTTGATTAATTTACTGATTATGAATCCCGAAAAATGTTTGGGTCGGTCTGTAACAGTGGTGCTTCGAGAGGGAACTTATCATGGCATTATTAGTCGTTTAGATAGTGTTAGTCGGCGAATAACTCTTCGAGATGGTAAGATTTCCTTATTCTTTGCTCTTCGTCTGAGAATATTTTGGATATTTTGCTTAAGCATACGTTTAAAGTATAAATTTATATTTTCTCAAGCATCATTTGAATGTTATTTTCTTGTTTGATTTAGTTTTAGTTATTTTCTAACCGGAAGCTTTAGATTTATGTCATTTAAAATGCTTTGCGATATTTAGTTTCGACCTATTACGTCCTGTAATAAGATACCACCGAGGTCTAGCATTAGTCTATATAATTGAAATTGAAATAAACATTCTCTGAGGCCTTGTGACTATATTGGAACACAAAATTATATGTTATTTCTATTTTAACACTGAAATACGTGCAAAGCATGTTCAGTGATGGATACATCGCAATGTGTGTAACACATGATATGACTGGAAGTTGTGACAAGTAGATAATTTACGGATGTAGTGAAATATTTGATGAAAGATCGTATATATATATATGTATTACAGATTTTCTGCACTGGCAAGATAGTTGTTATGAACTTCTTTCTGGCAGGATGAGTCAATTGAGGACCATCGTTGAAGCCAGAATTTCATTCTCAATCTTAAGATCATAGAATCCTAAATAAACTAATAGCAAATTGTGTAATATTTATTCAAAGGTAAAACTTTTAAAAACTTGTACTTTCGATTCCTTAAGTACTTAGATCCATGCAATAATTTATTGGCATTAAGTTGGGAAAGACTTTATACTTAAGCTCTTTCATTCCCCATGGAATATAGGTCGTCGAGGACTTTTCCATACTGTTCACGACTTTAGGTTATCTTTTCTCTTTCTCTCGAGTTGGATCTCTATCTCAGTACTGATAAATGAGAGGCCTTCCTCTCCTAATTCTTGTTGGTTTTGAATTGCTACCGATGCTTTTATAACTAAGCTTTTTTTCTATGTAGGAGGTGTTGGCCCCACGCAAACCCATTTTTATTTTTAGGCTGTGATGGTCCATATTTGTCTGGCCTCTATCCTTTGACCTGTCCAACATGAGAAACCCTACTTGGAGCTTAGGTTCTGCTGGCATTGCTTTCTGGATCATTAAAGTACACAAGTCACCATACCTCAACAAGGACTGGACATTGTGGATTGATAATGGTGAATCTGACAGGTTAAACAAAAGAATTATAAGTGCACAATTCGAAAACAATAGAAATGAGCGTGAAGACTGAGGTTTCGATCCTTAGTCATGAATCTACTGTATATCTCCTACAAGTGCTTGTGACTGGTGTTTTGAGTTACTGGTCCCTTGGTTGGTTGTCTGTTACCTTATTGTTGCACTATTTTGTGCTCTCAAGGCACAAGATAGTTATGAACTTCTTTCTGGCAGGATGAGTCAATGGAGGCCCATGATTGAAACCAGAATTTCATTCTCAATCTTACACATAGGATCCTGAAGAAACTAATTGCAAATTGGGTAATGTTCATTCAAAGGTAAAACTTTTAAAAATGATTACTATAATTTATGCATTTTCGTTTCTTTTTCAGTATGTGACCCTGTTAATGGCAGAAAATATCCTGGACCTCGCCATTTCTATGTTGTAGAAATTTTGGAATGTAAGTATTTTTTTGTTTTCATTTCAAACTCAAAACCCATGACTTATTGTTTGCCAGGAATTTATAAAAACAACCAAAATGGCTTGGGATGTAAACATACCAACATCAGTTGTCAAGCAGTGGTGTGGGACAAACACTGACACAAAGACACGCATTAATATATGATGGGCTTCTTCCAGTTTCTGTCTACCAAAACCACTCACAAGGCTTTAGTAGAAGACACTTCCCAAGGTGCCAAGCAGTGTGACTGAACCTGGAACCATGTGGTTGGGAAGCAAGCTTCTTACTACACAACCACGCCTGTGCCTATATATATAAATATACATATTAGAATGAGGAAGAACTTTGTAGTGTTCCTCCAGTTAATAGAATGTCTTATAAACCTACATTGTTTGTTCACCACTGAACTTCTTGAGTACAGGTTGTGTCAGAGCATGTTTTCATGTTACATTGTTCCCTAGCGTAATGACTGCAACCAGGAGTAAAGATACGTGGAGTGAGTGAGTGAGTTAAATGTCTCAATGATAAAAACTAGGGTTTTGTTTCCATTTTATAGCCGTCATATACTTCCAGACATTGCTTTAAAACTAAGATATTTTCTCATATTTATCAAACAGATTTCATGTTACATCTGGTTTTTATATTGTATAACTTTTTCAGTGAAATTTGATGTTGATAATGAATATCCTGAAGAAGATGCAACACAGAGTGACACGTAAGAGACTTTCTGTTTCATATTTGTTTTTCTTTTGTTTCGCTGCTGTCTTGTAAAATTATGTTTAATAGAGAGCTTCAATTGTGTTCCTTTTGTATCTCCAGTTTTCTGGTTGTGTCCATTTTTGTCTGGCATGAAACTGTCACTACCTGAGATTTTAATCATTCTAGCACATAAAAGAAAATAAAGTAAATGTACTTCACATTATTATATAAGTACATCAGTGTGTGAAGGTGCATGGCTTAGTGGTTAGAGCATTGGACTCAATCATGAGGTAGTGAGTTCATTTCCCGGACCGGGTTATGTCTTGTGTTCTTGAGCAAGATGCTTTATTTCACGTTGCACCAGTTCATTCTGTTGTAGAAATGAGTTGTGATATTGCTGGTGCCAAGCTGTATCAGCCTTTGCTTTTTCCTTGGATAACATCAGTGGCATGGAGAGGGAAGGCTGGTATGCATGGGTGACTGCTGGTCTTCCATAAAACAACCTTGCCCAGACTTGTCCCTGGAGGGTAACTTTTACATTAGTGTGCAACGTTGTCTTAGAATAATTTGCAGCTTGGTGTGTCCAAGAAACTTTATGGGTGGCTGTCTTCTAAATATTTAATCAAATTGTTGTATGTCTCAGTCTGCTCAAGCAAAGCTATGAAGACTACCCATCATCAATAATGTCTTGTGTAATATAGGCCAGTTATTCATGTAAATGGAAGCCTTCAGTTTATAGCATGACTGTTAAAAACTTTCAGAGTAGATAATTGTGTTTAAATATATTTGCATCTATGAATCTATGAAAATCACTCACTTGAGCAGTGTTGTTGTTGCCACTTTATATCAATTCATCTACCTTTGATGACATGTAAAATAAGTGATTCCTTACTTGAAAAATAGGCAAGGGTTAGCAACAGAATGGGCACCCATCTGTAAATGATGCTTCAATGTAAATATGTAAATCATATTAGCGTAGAAAAGTGGTTTTAAAAATGAACAAATAGTTGATGGAAGTCATCTCAAATACTGAAGATGCTGGGCTATATAGACCATGATGAGTGATGATATGGTGAATTTCAGAATCACTCACTCTAAATCAGCATAGAAAAGTGAATGCTTTAACCCTAAGTAAAATACACCTCTTATGTTTTTCAATTAAATTCTAAAATAATTCTGGTTTCATTAAACAACTGTAACTTTTTTTTATTTATCAACATATTAATGTGATTTTTGGAATACAGTTGAAGAAAAGCTATCTTTTTTCTCGGTTTGTTTACTTTCTGTGTAACGCTTTGTTTCCACAGTGATTGCTTCAAACAAGCTTACATTTGCTTGCTTTCTCCATATGTTCCATTGAAAAGCCCTCAAATTCAGAATTACTGCTTGATGGCATGAAACTGTTATCCATTTTAAAAGTTGAAAAAAAAATCGCCAAAGAAAAAATATGGAAAAAAATCTCCCAAAATTCGCAGAGTTCAGATATCACATCAAACACTGTCAGATACTGTAACTCAACTATCTACAAAGTGAAATCATATGTTTTTCACAAATGTACTAATGAGATTTGTGCTGAAATTAACACTTAAATATCAATGGGTTCACTTGGCCAGGTTGGTCATTTGAGCCAAAAAGTTTTCTGGCTGGCTGCAGCCGGGTTGGTAATGAAAGGGTTAAACAATCATAAAATTGTAAAGTGTAGATGGTATTAAAGATGTGTTTGAATGCACTTAAATGTAAACAGTAAACATGCATTAATTTGAGGAAATACCAGAGTTGAGAGGTGTATTTTCATTGTTTTATTTTCACTAAAAATATATCTTAATGATATTTTTGTATATATAACTTCTACCAGTGTGAAAAGAAAATTGCTCTTAAAAACAATGATATTAATGAAGAAAGTTCTTCATCTTCATTGCAAGGATTATACTGTCCAGAACTAAGTCACTTATTACCATTGTCCATACACACACACACACTAAATTTGTGGTTTTGTGTCTATTTTAGAAATAAATAGTCAAATGGTAGTAAACAAATTGGTAGCGCACCAACTAAAATACCATCAGTCTTTTTAGCATCATCATCATCATCATCGTTTAACGTCCGCTTTCCATGCTAGCATGGGTTGGACGATTTGACTGAGGACTGGTGAAACCGGATGGCAACATCAGGCTCCAGTCTGATTTGGCAGAGTTTCTACAGCTGGATGCCCTTCCTAACGCCAACCACTCAGAGAGTGTAGTGGGTGCTTTTACGTGTC
>NC_068987.1:62126414-62137349 GCF_001194135.2 Octopus bimaculoides | reverse complement strand
ATTCTTGGGCTGAGAAATCAACACTTAAAAGCCATAATTTTAAGGAGCGATAAGAATTTTTGAATAAAGGAAAATGGGTAGGGGTGGGTAGGTACCGCCAGCGAGTAGATAGGGCTCTTAATTGTAGATTTTAAATATTTGAGAGACAACAATGCATAAATCGTAATTTTTAAAAGAGCAATGAATTCTAGGTGAATAGAATATAACGTAGCATGAATTTAGGAAGCTTAGAAAATGAATAAGTATGAATTTAAGACAACAACTGAATTCAATTGAATTTCATGGAGAGAAACAAGATAAATAATAGAGGGCAAACTAAAGCGCGAAGGTATGAGATGTTTGAGGCCGTAAATAAATAAAAATCTCTATCTTAACTGCATCTTGGAGACTTCGTCATAGTATGTCAGCGGAGGTCTCCTCTTAATATTTTCTTCATTTTGCATTGATGTTAGAAACATTCTCTTTGATGCTCTACTTCCCTTGTAATTGCTGAAAAGTAAATATAGTTAAGGACACCACCATAAATGTAACTCTGACAATTGGTATACAATAGGCAATAGGTATTACTAATATTTCCAGAAGCTTTATAGTGAATTGGCCTCACAAAATGTGTTTCTTTACACCTCCAAAAACTAACACGTCCCATTTCTGTTCACACTTTGCAGGGCCAGCTTCAGTTATGAGGAAGATGAACCTAATGAATTTGATACAGGTAAGTTAATATTGATTTCATTGGGTCTGTTGATGATAAAAGACTGTAACTTTTTGGGTTTGTAGGGACACCACACAAGACTGTCTTGTCCTGTGTCTTTAGATAAGCCTATTTTTACCAGTTTTCACCTTTGTACTGTATATTGTGCATTCATAAAACATTCATTAACATGTTGGCGTTTTCATTGATTTTAGTGGTGATGGGCAGCTATTTATGGATGGGTGGGTAAGGATGCTGCAAGTTTTAGTAATTTGTCTGGATTTTGCTGTTATGATGGAATAATAAGTCATGAAACTTTCAGCTGCAGCTTACTCTGTCTGATTACATTCAAACATCCAAGACCAAATTTTCCTATGATTGAATGTAACTGGTTGATTTTATCCTTGTATATTACTGATATTTATTCTATCGAAATTAAAAAGATTAAAAGCAAAGCATTTGTTTTATGTATTGAAATTAAAATTATATAAACTATGTAATACATTTAGATAAGTCTGTTGATTCATTTCTCTCCTAATCCTTTAACATTTAAACTGGCCATACCCAGACCAAATATTCTACCTGTTTTACATTCAACCAGCCAGATCCAGCCTCTCACACTTACCTTACAATATCATTCTAAAATTTAACACATTGAAATCTCAAAGTTCTGCAATAATGCATGATTATTCAAAAGAATGTGAATAAATAAGCACTACATTTGACAGAATAATCTGAATGCTAAAGGGTTAATAGTTTATTTTGGTTCAATTTAAAACCCTACATTTTTAGGTGATAGAAAGCAGAAACATGGATGTTTTTCCACTTTTTTTCAAGGCCATCAGTGGTATATGTAACTTCTGGCACATCATGTATTGAATTCCTCAGGACCTTAGCTTCTTTGCAGCACTCACAAGCACCAGAGAAATTATGAGAAAGTAACAGAAATCAAATGTACTCTATAGTTAAATCCATGTTGTTTAGATATATCTAATCTAAGTTTTTTTTATAGTATAATAAAACTACAGGGTAGTGCTGTTGGTAGGAGAGGCTAGGAAGGTAAAAGTCTGTTACTGAATGAATTAAGAGAAGTTAAAAGATGGTAAGAAAAGACAAAAAAAAAGGTGAAGAGGTGAAAATTTTTTTTTTAAGAAATCTCAACAATCACTTTTTTAAATGATAAAAATTCAAACAAAATCCACTGAAATACACCAGCACATTATCTAAATTGTTGTCATAGAAAAAAGTTATATATTATATAGTGCTTGTAAAATTATTCTCTTTGCCATTTGTTTCTGTTCTGTTGACTAATTTAGACGAGAAAAGTGAGGAAGATGAGATGACACAAACTGAAAAGAACCATTTAAACAAAGACCTGGCAAAATCATGTGATAAATTCACTATCGTAGAAAGCAAAAGTCTCAAAGCTACTGTAAGTTAATCCCTTGTTTGTCTCAAATGTTTTTGTGATACCAATATTCAAATTCTGACTGCGTGTTCCATGATTTTAGATGAAGCACTGATGGTGACAAAATGTTTTAACAATGTACTCATAAAGACCAGCACTTTTGCTTGCAGTAAACTGTAGTGCATTTCTGAGCCTTGGACCATTCAAAAAAGAAGAATTTTGTTCTATATTATACAAACACATAAAAGAAACTAGTTGTAATTGCTAATGACAGACAATAGAAAAAAATAATGTGTGCATGTAACAGAAAGACATATGCAAAGCTCACACGCACATAGCCGCAGTACATACATTACATATATCCAAGTCTTAAGATGCATAGAGAAAACATTCAGATCAAACACACATGTATGTGTACATACATATACACATACATGGTTTTACTAGCACAATGAGTGAGTAAAGAAAAAAATAACTTAATTTGTTCACTGATTATATTGTGGCACTCCGTTGGTTACAACGACGAGGGTTCCAGTTGATCTGATCAATGGAACAGCCTGCTCATGAAATCAACGTGCAAGTGGCTGAGCACTCCACAAACACGTGTACCCTTAACGTAGTTCTTGGGAAGATTCAGCATGACACAGTGTATGACAAGGCTGGTCCTTTGAAATACAGGTACAACAGAAACAGGAAGTAAGAGTGAGAGAAACTTGTGGTAAAAGAGTACAGCAGGGCTTGCAAGCACCCCCTGCCTGAGCCTTGTGAAGTTTTAGGTGTTTTTGCTCAATAAACACTCACAACGCCTGGTCTGGGAATTGAAACTGCAATCCCACGACTGTGAGTCTGCTACCCTAACCACTGGGCCATTGAACCTTCACACTGATTATATAGCACTATCTTCACAAATGAATAAACCTTTCTCTCTCTCTCTCCCTCTCATTGTCTTTGTTGTCATCATTTAACATTCATTTTCCATGCTAGCATGATTCGGATGGTTTGACAGGATGCAGTGAGACATCGGGCTGCATTGAGCTCCAATGTCAATTATGGCATGGTTCCTATAGTTTGATGCCAACCACTTAACAGAGTATATATGTGAGGTCGCCTAGTAAAATGCAAGACAAGAAAAAGAAAAGAACAGGAAGAAGGAAAAAACTTCCTCTATTAAATGGAGAAGGGAGGAATTGTTCTATGCCAGGTGTTGAGAGACTAAAGTAATAGAGCGCCAAACCCTGGTATTTGCTATATATATATATATATATATATATATATATATATATATATATATATATATATATATATATATATATATATATATATATGTATGTATATACCAACAAAACTGGAGAGTTGGTTCATGTTGTCACATAAAAAGCACTGGTGCTGGTGCCATGTAAAAAACATCAGTATACTGTGTAAAATGTTTGGCATTAGGAAGGGCATCCAGCTGTAAAAACCAAACCAAATCAAACTATGGAATTTGGTGCAGCAACTGGCCTTGTCAGTTCCTGTCAAACTGTCCAACCCATGCCAGCATGGAAAACAGACATTAAATAATGATGATGTCATCTTATATACATTTCAGTGAGCGTATTGACTGAATTATGCAATTCAAACCAGGTAAGTTTTCCATTCAATATGGATCTCTGTGTGAAACTTTAGTAAACCTACTTGGACCAGATTACTTAATTCACCTATTATCTTCACTAAACATGTGGAAGATGATGTAATTTGATTTATAAACCAACTCTCCAGTTTTGCTTTGAATGTATATAAACAGAGGTTATAAAATTTGCTCCACTACCATGAGATTTCGAGTGCCTAGCATGCTGGGAAAATGACTATATCATAGCAACATGTCAACCCAAGCCTCATGAACAAAAATCCTTAGATGGAAAATCTAGAAACCTTAGAAACTTCAATTAAGATATAAAGATTTGATTAAGCATAACTTAATGTCACAGCTTGACCACAATAGCCCAGGATAGAAACCTGTGAAGGAAAAGGATCCACTTTTGGTACTACGATTTTCAACTATATTTGGGCAGTCATTGTAATACAAATGAACTGCATACTATTGCTACTGCAACTCAGCATTACTACTACCACTACTGTTACTGCTACTGGCTGAAATCCTCTAATTTATATATTTGTTTTACTCTTTACAGTTAGATTTAATTCAAAGAGAACACTCAATTGGCTTGAATATAGAGAGCTTAGGAGAAGGTCGATTTGGGACAATTGTCTGGGTTACGGTAAGTCTTAACATACAATTATTTTATTGCCCTATTCCATAAGAGCAGTAGAGTGATCACAACAGTAGTTTTTTTTCCTCTATTCATTTCATGATATTGCTCTGTATCCCTTTCATTTAAAGCTGATTAAAAAAGTACCAAGCATGTACTAGATTGAATTCAGTCAACTGTACCCCTCATCTGTAAAGTTATGGTACTGTAGCCAGTGTAAGAAATTTTATTACTTGGGACAGTTCCTGACAAGTTGCATGCATGCATTTATTGCAACACAGCCTTGTAACCAGTAAAAAGGTAATTTGATTGAATTCGATTCCCGGACTGGGTTGTTTGTTGTGTTCTTGAGCAAGACGCTTTATTTCATGTTGCTCCAGTTCACTCAGTTGTAGAAATGAGTTGCGATGTCACTAGTGCCAAGCTGTATCAGTCTCTGCCTTTCCCTTGGATAACATCAGTGGTGTGGAGAAGGGAAGCTGGTATGCATGGGTGACTGCTGGTCTTCCATAAACAACCTTACTTGTGCCTTGGAGGGTAACTTTCTAGGTGCAATCCCATAGTCATTCATGACTAAAGGAAGCCTTTTTTTTTTTTTACCTTTTATTTGATCGAAACCATGTTAATTGGAAATATATGAAGCATGATGATTAAATATTGGAGTCTTCTATTTTCAAATTATCATCATCATAAATCTTCAGTGCTGCAGTATTTTCCAAATAGATTTTTTTTTTATGCTTGATGCTGTGTGGATCACATATTTTGATAAGAAGGATTGTTAAAAAAAATATTATGAACCATTTTTTAAAACCATACTGCTATATGTGAAACCTCAGCAAGAATGTCTTAGTATGTTTACTACTATATTTTCTGGCATGCAGGTCAAATTTATTGACCAAAATTTACAGCCAAAAATAGGTAAGTAAACTTATACAAGACAACTTTGGACCACCAAAATTTCCATGTGAAATGCAGCAGGATTTGAAAAGATAATGATAATGTTTGACTGTTTACTCTAATATAATATGCTGACTCGTGGTATTCATCTTATCAATGTTTAATTTATTTTTTATTTTATTTTCTTTTACAGATAGCAGTGAAATCACACGTCTATATTTTTGACTTTAGAACTTTGGAGAAGAAAATTTTCAGTCTTGGACTGAAAGCCATTTTAGAGGACTTGACTATAACTAAAGTTAGTCATTTTTATTTATAAGAAGGAATAATTACTTTGTATTATTAAAGTTCTGTTCATTATAAGGAGTGTGAGTTGGTTGTTACTAGAGATTAGAACTAGATACATTACAAATATTTCTTCTCATCTACACTTAAATCTTGTTTAGGGTTCATGCACGACATAGTTATCATAATAGAGTATGTTAATAGAACCTAGTTTTAACGTCATGAGGCTCAACAGTGTAAGAGCTTGTTTAGTAACCAGTTGGTCAGGACTTCAAACCTTACTGCTACAGCTGGTGCATACTCCCCATTGAGCATGGCACAAAACTGTTTGGGTAAAAATAAAACACTGAGTGAATTTTGAGAACCAGAGAATTCATGAGATACATAATACACTTTCATTGGCTTGTCAATTTGACAAGCAGGTTCTGTTTACAAATGATAGGATAGATGTAGAAATGATGCTCTAAGTATACAGAAATGTCAGAATTTGTAAAATCTATCCCACTTATGTTAACACTGACCAGTGACATAAAGCAGTCCCTTTAGTGAATGCTGTCCAAGAGGTATCCAACACAATAGGACACATCACAGGAACAGTTTTATTTGATCTTGTTCAATAACTTACTATTCTTTATTTGGGTCTGTACTTTTTTCTTTTTATCTTCAGTTGACCATTGAAATCATTATTGTTCTCCTCCTCATCTTCATCATCAAGAACACCATTGTCATTATCATTTGTATTGTCTTTTTCATCCTCACCATTATAATTCCAAATATTATCACGATCATCACACCTGTTGAGTTAGATTAAATATTATTAGGAATAACTTTACATTAAGGAATGAAACGTACAATTTCCTGTAACTCAGACCACCTCATAGTCCCAGCAGACAAAATGGAAAAGGCGTTGCCCCAGAGAATGATGAGGGAGATGCGCTGAAACAGCCACTCTGACACACAGGGCTCACATTTGTAGACAGTCGTTTCTGCCCTAATAGTGGTGAGCAGGGATATGCTCTGCAGGCTGAGAACACTGGAGGTCTCCACTGCCACAGACTCAACTATAAACCTGTCGCTCAAAGCTGTATATTTTGTTGTTGTTATTGTTTTTTTTTTTGTTTTTTTTCATATTTTATAAACAAAAATTAAAGAGGTATTTTCTTTTGTGTCTTTCTGTTTCAGTTTATCCATGATTGCCGTTTTATATCAGATCTTCTCTACAACAAATATAATGTGCAATTAGCAAATGTTTTTGATACACAAGTAAGTATTTTTCAAATTTAATTAAAAAAAAATTTAATGAGTTTTCTATTTTTTAAAACTCATACAAACAGTACTCCTTGTTGATTGAAAAGCCACACTACCTTATATGATATTGTTCATGCTTACTACTGGTACTTCACTCTCCCCCTCTCTTAAATAGTACATTTATCTCCTCCACCTGTGCCTCCTATCTTTACTAATTCTCCATCTATTTCTACCACTACAATTGATACTTCCTATCTCAAAAATTTCCCTACTTTATTGTGATGTAATATCATTTTGTCACCAATGTGTTATAAAGGCCTTTAGATGGTTACCCAACATATGAGGAAGAATATTGGGAATATGGGAATATATTTTTACCACTGGGTAATATCAGATAGTTTCCAACCCATGCCAGCATGGAAAACAGACGTTAAAGGATGATGGTGATGTTACAAAAGTCTGGTCTGCCTATCAACCAAACTGCAGTTTCCCCACCCCCATCCCTGTGCACCACAGCTCCAACTTTTCCATGTTTAAGTATTCCTTGAAAAATAACTTAGCTCCCTGCACCATACATATATCAGTTTGCCTTGAAATGGAAAATTGGCACAATTCACTTTAGCCATATCAAATTATTGATGACCAAAATTCGTCTTCTTTGTTGCAGGTTTATGATTTCATTGCCAAATTTCTAATGAAATGCATTGCCTTTGTTTCAATTAATTTTGAAAATTATGAAGAATTTAGTTATTATTTAGCTGGTGTTGGAAACATTAATTAACATGATAGAAAGTTTTAATTTAAATCACTTTAACCCTTTAACATTCAGATTTCTTTGTCGAACATAAAGGGTAAAGTCCCTTTATAATCATGAATGTCCATGGGATTGTGCCTAGAAAGTTACCCTCTGAGGCACAAGTCCAGGCAAGGTTGTTTATGGAAGACCAGCAATTGCCCATGCATACCAACCACCTTCCCTCTCCACACCAACAATGTTATCCAAGGGAAAGACAAAGGCTGACACAGCTTGGCACCAGTGATGTTGCAACTCATTTCTACAGCTGAGTGAACTGGAGTGAAAACAAAACACAGCCCACTCTGGGAATTGCACTCACCACCTCATAATTGTGAGCCTGGTGCTCTAACCACAGCCAAATGTTTATTTATTCACATTGTTTTGAATTAATTACACATTATCTTATAACTTCAAGATTTCATTGATGTGCCAGTGACATGTTAAAGGCACCTATACTGGTGACATATTAAAGGCACCCAGTACACTCTGTGGGGTTGTTGGCATTAGGGAGGACATCCAGCTGTAGAAACCAAGCCAAAACAGACTGCTGGAGCCTGGTGCAGCTCTCCAGCTTACCAGTTCAAGTCAAATTGTTTAACCAAAATGGAAAACAGATGCTAAATGATGATGATGATTTATTTTTAGAATGACATTGTAGGGTCACTGTGACAAGCAGGATGTGGCTAGTGTTAACATAAAATAGGTAGAATAATTGGGCTGGATATGACTGGTTCAAATGCTAAAGGGTTAAAATAGCAGGTTTGTATCATAGGGCTCTTAATGATTTCAGAAGTTTCAGTACCAAACGGCTTTAATATATCCATCTAAGTAATCAAAGTTGATGTGGAGTGAGTGATGTAGCTAATTTAACTTTTACCTGAAATGAAGCGTGTCAAAATACTTTCTTCAAATGATAGAATTCATCATCGTCGTCCTAATAATAATAACAATAGTAATAATGATAATTATTACTATTATGATAATCCTTTCTACTGTAGGCACATGGCTTGAAATTTGGGGGAAGGGATTAAGTCAATTACATCAACCCGAGTGCATAACTGGTACTTATTTAATTGACCTCAAAAAGATGAAAGGCAAAGTCAACCCCAGTGGAATTTGAACTCAGTAACTTCTGCCATGATTGATTTCGCCTTTTATCCTTTCTGGGTCGATAAAATAAGTACCAGTTGAGTGCTGGGGTTGACATATTTGACTCATCCCCCTACCCTGAAATTGCTGGCCTTGTGCCAAAATTTGAAATCGATAATAATAATAGATTTTATATGAGTGTGACTGCTGTGATTTTTAAGTTAGACTTTAATTTGAGAATTGAAGTATTTTATTTTTATGTTATTCCTGCTAAATTTTTCAGGTTGCTGATGTGTTTGTTCATCGTATATGGCATGGGTGTGGTCATCGAGATACATGGCCAAAACACGTCCAGAACCTGGCTGCTTGTTTATACGGTCACTTGGAACTAAGCACAGAACAGATATCTTGCATCCGAATCAGGCAAAACAGATCAAAAGTAAGTTAGCTATTCTTGTGATATTCTTTTTAACTGCTTTGCTAAAGTTGATAATTGATGAGTTCATAGTCATTATCATCATTTAATGTCCGTTTCCCATGCCGGCATAGGGTAGACGGCTTGACTGGAGCTGGTAAGCCAGAAAGCTGCACCAAGTTTCAGACGTCTGTTTTGGCTTGGTTTTACAGCTGGATGCCCTTCCTGACATCAACCACTTTACAGAGTGTACTGGGTGTCTTTTACATGTCACCAGCAAGAGTGCCCTTACACATAGCACAGGTGTCTTTTATGTGGTTGAACCACATGAAAGGATCTTTAAGTTATTTCTTTTTTTGTACACAGTTCACATATTTCACATTAATAAAATTCAGAATTTGTTTTCTTCATAAACCAAACTAGAGATGTAGGACAATATTTACAATTCAAATTAGGTTCAACATTTTTTTAAAAAATAAATAAAATTGTTATTTAAATTGATAGTAAAAAAAAATAAAATACCAGTTTGTTGTAAAATTTTAGTTCAGATCTCACTGGAGTTGTCTTTCATTTCTCTGAATTTAATAAAATTAGTACCAACTCCTTGATCTCGAATTAAGTATTTAATTTTGTGTTTCAGTCTGTCTGTATGTCATAATTTAGTATCAAATTATCAGGGAATATTAGCTGTAATAGGCTGACCTACATTCTATTTGTATCGGAGATTTATCCCTCTTCTACTTAATCCTTTAGCATTCAAGCTGGCTATATCCAGCCCAAATATTCTACCTGTTTTATGTTCAAACTGACCAGGTCTCATGCTTTTCTAAAAATAAACAGTCACATCATCAAAATCTTGAAGCTATGAGATAATGCATGGTTAATTCAAAGCAATTTAAATCATCATCATCATCATCATCGTTTAACGTCCGCCTTCCATGCTAGCATGGGTTGGACGATTTGACTGAGGACTGGTGAACCAGATGGCTACACCAGGTTCCAATCTGATTTGGCAGAGTTTCTACAGCTGGATGCCCTTCCTAACACCAACCATTTCGAGAGTGTAGTGGGTGCTTTTGCGTGGAATGCTAAAAGGTTAAATCTAAATCAGTACCAACCTTCAGTCTTAGGACATACATTAAAGTTATAAACTTAGACTGATTCAATTGACAATGTTACCACCCACTTTAAAATCAACATTGAACTAAGTCAACAAAATTTTTCTGTTTGTACTAATTTCTTATTCTTTCTGATTTGATCAGCAAGAAGAAGATTTTTGGACTCAACATCCACTTTCTGCTTCACTAGCAGAACGTCTGTATTCAAGTGTTGTCTACATTGAAGAACTAGGACATTTACTAATGAACAAAATGATGGTTGAATATTTGGCATGTGTAGATATCTACCTTGGGACCACAAGGGACTTGAATGATTCTGAAGCTCTTTGGACATTGGTGAGTAGTTTTAGACCTATCTTTCTTTTACAGTTGTCATATATGCAGCATATGATAAAAGAAATGTTGTTGTAGCTTTGAATAGGTTGTTAAGTCATTACTAAAGGTTTTATCTTCATTTTGTTTGTCAGTATTATTGAGCACATTCTTTTTCAGGCTGTTCTTTACATCCAGTAACCAGGAATAGGAATAAGTAAAATAGGTAGGTATTTCTCCTGCAGCTGTCTTACCAGAAATATAGTATCAGTGGTGCTTTTCCCTGGCACGAACCCAAACTGCATCTCATCTAAACTGACTCGCTCCCTAATTAGTTGGGCTATGACCCTTTTATATATATATATATATGTATATATATATATATATCTATATCTATATATATATATATATATATATATATATATAT
>NC_068987.1:62123758-62126061 GCF_001194135.2 Octopus bimaculoides | reverse complement strand
TATATATATATATATATATATATATATGTGTGTGTGTGATTATATGTATATATATATGTGATGATGTGATTATATATATCCCCATTACTGCTTGACAACTGGTGTTGGTGTGTTCATGTCCCTGTAACTTAGCAGTTTGACAAAAGTGACTGATAGAATAAGTACTAGGTTTTTAAAAATAAGCCCTGGGGTCGATTTGTTCGACTAATACCCTTCAAGTTGGTGTTCTAGCATGGCTGCAATCAAATGACTGAAACAAATAAAAGAACGAATGGACATGCTTTCTTGGAAGATTGAAGACAAATGACATTGTTTGTAGTATGGAAACATTTACAAATAGTACATAATGTCATAGCAAGGAACCACACAAACTCATACAGCCCATGCTGGTGCTGCATAAAAGCACCCAGTGTATTCTGCAAAGTGGTTGGCGTTAGGAAGGGCATTGAGTTGTAGAAACCAAGCCAAAACAAGCTCTTCAGCTGACCAATGATGATGATGATGACAATTCACATTGTTCAGTCATTGATAAATAAAAAAAATAGCACACTGTTCCATCTTGCCCAGAATGGATGTTGCTTAGCAGAAATTTGTTTCAGAGGTATTTTGGGTTTTTTTTTTGTACAATCCTGACTGGCCAACATTGTATTTGTACCTCATAATAGAAAGGTTATGTGCCTCTGTCCAGCACGTCTGATGAGGTGCTTATATCATTAAGAGCATAATAGGTGTGAAACCTATGGTAACTCCCTGACTGGCCATAACCAACAACTACACTATGTGTGTGTGTATGTGTATATGTTATAGATAGATAGACATATATCTGTCATATATTTCATATGTATATAGTAAATGTTTATTGACCTCCGAAAGGAGTCAATAAAATAAACTATGACTTAGGATCAGTGGTGTCAACTTAGCTCCTCACCTCAAAATTGCTGGCACTGTACTTAAATCAGAAATTAATTTGGCTTCAGTGGCCCAATTAGTCTACCGAATTCATCTTCACTATCACTCATGTACAGGGATCGATGGTATCAACATATCCCCTCCCCTTAAAATTACTGATCTTGTGCTAAATTAGAAATCAAATAGGCTTCAAAGGCCCAATTAGTTTATGGAACTCACTATTATTATTATGTTGATTTGATAAATAAGCTGATTTGGCTGTTATTTCCCTGCCTCATATATCAGTTTCTTCTTTTTTTTTTTTTTTTTCAGAATAAAAGAGAGTATTTGCCGAAATCTTTTTCTGATCTACATAAATTTACTCATGTTATCAAAGAAAGTTTCAAAAACAAGGAAAATCGACCAGTTTATTTCAGACAACCCAAAAGTTGTTCTTGTAATTCTCCAACTTCAGATAAAGAAACTTTGCAGTCTTCTGAAAAATTTGTAAATGTTAAGGATACGAAATGTCAGAAAGCCTCCAAGGTGTTTTCTTCACATTGTAATAAAGTCTGTAAAAATGGTGAAAAATCTCCTTCATGTAAAAAATTGGCAGACAGCAAAGGTCATTCAACACTTAAACACTTTTTAAATGATAAAAAATCATTAAAAGATTGTGGAGACTTAAGCAAGAGAGAGCGTCCATATCAGAAAGATTTTGAATATGTTAAAGAGCAGTCTCCACAGAAACAGTTTGATA
Organism: Octopus bimaculoides; assembly: GCF_001194135.2. NCBI lineage: Eukaryota > Metazoa > Mollusca > Cephalopoda > Octopoda > Octopodidae > Octopus > Octopus bimaculoides. The sequence goes on along the minus strand of NC_068987.1, from coordinate 62,124,413 downwards.
ATGTTAAAAGAACATCTCTGCAGGAGACCTTGTGTGGTAAAGAATGCTGCACATGTTTTAAAGACTTCTCAAAAAACAAAGAACTTGCTTCATATAAAGAATATGAGGACTGCGAGCAGCCTCCTGCACAGTGTAATTCATTTTCCTCAACAATGTTGGAAGATCACAAAGAAACAAGGCATCAGCCTGTTCACCTTAAAGACTACTTTAAAGACAGAGAATCACCATCTCATAAAAATTACATGAACACTCCAGATCCTTCACTTCATTCCAAACGATTCATAAAGAACAAAGCAATTTCAACATCTAAAAATTTCACAGAGCAATCATCAGATGAGGAATTATCGGATAGTTGCTTGGACAGCAAAAACACACCAGTCAGGAGCATGGACTTCAGTAATCTTAAGAGTAAGTATGTTACAACTAAATTTTAGTTTAACCCTTTCGTTACCAAACCGCCCAAAGCCGCCCGAAAAAAATTTTGGTTCATGTGACCAAGCCGCCCAAAACCGCCCGTAATCACCTATTCATATTTAAATGAGAATATCTGAGCAAATCTCGTTAGTACATTCGTGAAAACACGTGATTATTTGTGTAAACAGTTCAGCTATAGTTTTGTACGACGATCAACATATTTTTTTAATTTTGTGAATTT
>NC_068987.1:62109831-62122651 GCF_001194135.2 Octopus bimaculoides | reverse complement strand
GTAATGTGCACAACTCTTCTATAATAATATTTTGTTGTATACCCAATTGAATATTAGCTAATAACCCATTTTCTATAGCGATGTTTGAACAAAAATTTAAATAATTTTATATTTTGTTGAATTTACCTGTAATTAAAGTCACTTTGTGACAAAAATTTTGGTATAGAATTGGTTGAGAACCTTTCGTTAATTTATCTTCCAAAAATCACATTAATATGTTGATAAATAAAAAAGTTAGAGTTGTTTAATGAAACCAGCCTAAATTTATGATTATGTTAGAAATTAATTGAAACACATAAGGGGTGTAATTTGGTTAGAAATATGGTAACGAAAGGGTTAACCTTCTATCTGATTAAAATGTTGGCTTTCACACTTATGAATGCTTGAGAATTCATTACATATTCTATGGGTATTAGGTCCATTGATTTGTTTACTTACAGTGATGAAATAATTAAACTAAGAAGATGTTTTAACATACTGAGTAAAGTGATGAATATTCTGTCACTTAAGGTAGCTTGTTAATAAAACTGGGTACCTTGTGTTTTAACTAAGAAAGCATTCTTTATGGCAACTAAATTTGACTTGAGAAAACTTTTTAGTTTGAGGAGGCTTGCAGTGTATATGGGCCATTGCAGAGTGTGCATTTTCTGACACTGTTGATTTTGACATTGTAAGTTCCAGTTGATCCGGTCGACAGAATAGCCTGCTCATGAAATTAAAGTGCAAGTGGTTGAGCATTCCACAGACATGCATACTCTTAACATAGTTTTTCAGGGAGATTCGGTGACACAAAATGTGACAAGGCTGACCCTTTGAAATACAAGTACTACTCATTTTTGCCAGCTGAGTGGACTGGTGGATTAGAGCAATGTGAAATAAAGTGTCTTGTTCAAAGACACAACACATCATTGGGAATTGAACTCCTGAACTTATGATTGTGAGCTGAATACCCTACCCACTAAGCCACGTTCTTTAACAAGAACTAGTTTGGAGACAGTTAAATTAGTGTCACTGATTTTTCAAGCTGTTATTCAGATATACATTAGTATATGTGATGATGAGCTGGCTATGAGCCATTGACCAGATTCTGAATGCAGAATATCTTGAAAAGTCTCAGAAAAAATCCTAACATCTAGAGTTGTCAATCTTAGAAGCCATTATTGCCAAAACCAAATAACTAATTTGTATCTGAGATTACAAAATCCCTACATCATCTGAGAAATGATCTTGATTGATTAAGGTACATGTCTATTTAGTGAAAAAGTATGATGAGCTAACTGTGGTGGATACTTGTGGTGGAGGAAGGCCAAGTGAGGTATAGTTATGAATACTAGAATTATATTTTGTGACATTGTCTCACAGATGAAACATGTGGCCCAAATATTCTATCCATTTTATGTTCAAATTGGTCAGATCTAGCCTTGTCCTGCAATATCATTATAAAAATAAACAATCATTTCATCAGTTTCAAAGCCATAAGACATTCAAAATAACCAGAATAAATAAGCATTACATTTGACAGCAATCCAAATGCTAAGGGGTTAAATCTCTTACGTATTGTTTTTTTCATTGTTTGAACATCATTTAACGTCCGCCTTCCTTGCTAGCATGAGTGGGATGATTTCACAAGAGCCTGCCAGGCAGAAGCCTGCACCAGACTTCTGTGACTGTTTTGGCAGGACTTTTACAACTGGATATCCTTCCTAACACCAACCACTCAGCAGAGTGGACTTAGTGCTTTTTTACATGACACAAGCACAGGCGAGGTCAGTTTTGGCAAGGCTTTTACAATTGGACTGGGTGCTTAGAAGTGGCACCTGCATTGACAGGATCACCGAGTACTTGTAAGACAAAAAAAAAATTTCAAGAGGAGAGGGGGCATTAGAGGAGGTGATCTTATGTTGGATGATGAAAGGTTATATTGAGACAGAGAGACAGAAACAGGTGCCTTGCTGTAGAGGTAGTACAAGGTTACTCAGTCAGAGAGAGAGAGAGAGATCAGGAATGAAGATAGAAACAGGTGTACTACCACAAAGGAAATATGTGGTTACCCAACCTGAGGGAAGTGCAGGAGGAGAGAGAGAGAGTGGGGGACAAAAGGATAGAGATAGTGGCAAAATGTCAGGCATACTCACAAGGGATGGGAATCAGAATATAAATGATATGATTGAGTAAAAGAAGAATGAGGGCATACCCTTGAGGTTCAAATGCCATAACATAAGTGGTAGGATATTGCAAAGGGAGTGTGATTAAAGAGTGTGGTGGGGGTGGGGAGTGAGTGGCGAAAACCTGCATGTATATAGTCTGGAGGCTACCAGGTAGCACTGATACAGAGCAATTGGGGAGTGAGAGCTAGGTATAGTGTGTGAAGGAGGAAATGTGAGGAAGAGAAGAGATGTGGAAACGTAAATTGGTTTGTTGGGGTAGGGTGAGTGAAAAGTTTTCTTGTTACATGTGGGTGGAACACAGGTCGGGGGCTATCAGAGAGCAATGATAGAGTGGCACAGGGCCAAGAGGACAGGATTGGGGAGTGGGAGGTAAGCATAGTGCATGAAGCAGAAATGTGAGGAAGAGATGTAGAGACATAGTTTGGTTTGTTGTGGTAGAGTGTGTGAGAAGTTTTTTTGTTAAGTGTGGGTGGAGCACAACCCTTCTAGAACTCTGTTTCACTGATATGGTGGGTCTTCTCAAGAACAAACAATAACCTTCTTTTAATTCTAAATAGATTTTATAGTTTAATATTACAAACCTGAGCCAAGTAAACATAGTCATTATTGCTTGATATTGCCTGTAAAAAGAAGGATAAGGATCTATATTCACCACAAGGCCTCTACTTACTGCAAGAGTGAGCTTGCTTACCTGAGGAAATTTAGAATTGGACAATGCAGCCTAAGTGTTGAAGAAGAAGAAAGTTTAAATAGAATGGGGCTGGGGTTGTCATGGGCTTATAGAATATCTGTTACAGATATAACAGATGTCAAGCTGTGCATTCCAAAGTTGATATCAATCAAGCGAGACACAAATTCACATGGTGCACAAATACTTAGCTCTAATTATTAGAATTTAATTATTGTATTTTAAAATTAAGCAAAGCTTAGTTTAACCTAAGTGATTACATTCAAAACAGTTTACATTTAAATGAAATTTTTAAAAAAATCTATCACAATTTTTAATGGTACTAATTTTTTTTTTTTGTTTTTTTTTTCTCATTTTAAGATTCTAAAGAGCCCGAAGAAGAAGATATTTTAGTTGAAGCTGCTCAAAAGATTTTTCAGAATGACTTCACACCGGGACTAAGAAAGTTTCTACAGCTATCATCTGATTCTCGGTCCAAATTAAATTGTTGGCGGGCTGAGAAAGAAAGCAGTAGCTCAAACATGGAGGATTCCAAATATCCCTCATGTGATGACCATCAGGAAACAGAGAAAGTTAGCAATAAACTTGATGTAGATGACAGTTCTCGTATAAATTGGTCTTTATACAAAGGGGATGTTCATAATTACAATAATGTGAACTTTTATCCAGCAGGCTGTACCATTCATCCACCAAAAAAGGGAACTAATAGCACAAGTGGTAAAAAGTATAGACGCTCATAGTCAAAATAACAATTCTGCTGAAAACCACCACTGCCGCTGCTACCACCACTCCTTACTTGCTGAGGAGTAAAGAAATATTGAAGAAACTACCAATCAGTTTTATAATGTTGTTGAAATTCCTGCCACAGATCAAATAACCGATTGTGTCAAAAACACAAGCTGTTTTAAAATGTATGATATTTTGTTTGTATTATTTTATGATTACATTATATTGTAAAGATTTTATACCTAAGCACTTTTGCCAATTGAACAGGCATTTTTTATGGTTTAAATACTGTTGAAAAGACATCATCATAATTTGCTTACATTTATACTATAGCTAACAGTTATAAAAGTTATACATGGACAACGAACGTTAAATCATGATGACGACGACAACGACAACAACTACGACTGATGCTGCTGATGCATCAATAATTGTTCGCCCATTCTTTCATAAATTGATTAATTCTGACTTTTTCTCTATTGAGTTTATTTTGGATTTTAGTGCTGATATTTCTCTTTTAATACATTTTTATCCAATTACTTTTGAATTAAAAAGTTTCTGTCTCAATGCATTGCGAGGTGAAAACCCCATTGCAGGAAGAAGTTAAGGCTTCTTCTTTTCTCTAGTCTAAGTTTTCACTGTGCAATAAAAACATGTATTTCTTTAACTTGGAGGGACTTTTAATTGCCGATAATTAGTTCTTATCTTATCCTGCTAAGTAGAAATCATCTATTACATATGATAATAGTCTATCACAAAAGCAATGTAGAATTTTAGGTTCAGCCCAAATTCACAGAGAAGCAGTTGCAATGGATTCAAGCTCAAGATCTACTCACTTAATCATTTCATTTTTTATAGTTGAGCTTTTCTTTCTTAACAGCTCAGGCTCCCAGTCTGAAATTTGAAGTGCCAAGCTCAATTTTTTTTTCTTTATATTACTTAAACTGTTGCTGTTTCATGTGACTAATGGATTTTCATTCACACAACACTTGACAGGTTCAATTAATGGGAATTGGACCTCAAAACTAGGAGTTATTTGGTAGTTACTTTACTGTTAACATTTAACCATACACAGTTAATGGAAATAAGTACATTAAGATTGAACATAACTAGTATTTGAAGTTGATTTGGTCTCATTTGATGATTGCATTCTTGTAAGTAGCATCTGCAACCAAGCTTTGGATTTTTGGGTATGCTATAAAGAAAACAATTCCAATGTTATGGAGAGGTGCTTCCTCTGCTGCAAAATCACATGTGCACTGCTTAGTACTTTTGTAAATCTGAATTTTTACATCTCTCTCTCTCTCACAGTGCATTTGCCTTCTTCAAGTTAGTATGTAAAATGTGAAAATCCATCAAACTATTCATGTGTCAAATTGTTGCTAACATTATTTTTACTTGAGGTCAGTGAACACCTATAAAATTTTGTGCAAGTATCTGACAAACCAAGTTTCATCTAGATATAATTCCTAGTTGTGCTTTCATTTGTGCTTACAAGTTCGTCTGTAATCTATAGACTAGAGTGGGTGAAATAAACTCCATTGGGTTGACTTACATTGTACATTATTTTCTCCTGCTCATACAGTTGGCTCTGCTACTTCACTACCATTCTAAGATTATGGAGAGTGGAGAAGGGGAATAAGTTGGAACAGTACAACAGAAAAGTGTTGGCTATATAATTGTCATTGACTACCCTCTCCAAATTGGAATTGGTGACTCCATTCAGGGAACATGCACCAATGAGGCTGAGACTTAGTATTTTCATCCACTATATCCATTTGTCCGTGCACTTCATATTTTTAAATGTGTCAAAAGCCAATGTAATACAAAAAGGCCTATCAAACCAATTACTCAAAATACAGTACTTAGTCAACATAGCTAACTTACAAAATACAAGCTGGTGATTTCCAGAATTTGTCATTTTGTATTACCATTATATATAAACCTTAACATATAGCTGTGGCTGTGGTTAAAGATAGACTTTTTCTTTTCATATTCTACCCAGCCAATAATAGCTCATTTCAGAACTCAATCAATCAAAAGTCATTGCCTTGAAAAGGCATTAAACTTACTACATGCGACACAGCCTCCTCCCCTATGTTTTCTACCATCTTGTTCTCTCATTTCTATCCTTCCTTTCACCAAGGGTTTCTATATGTATTACCACATATACTACAAGCAGTGTGTAATGGTGTTCTGTTATGTTAACAAACTACTTACTTTTCAGGCTTTTAACAATTAGCAAAAGGGTTTCATTGTTTGCAGTCTTCCGAACACTGATGTTCTGCATTATTCTGTCATTAGCTTCAGCCAGAGATTGTGGTTGCTCTGGGCCCCGACTATTATGGAATGCAAAGTTTCTTTCTATACAATTATATTTCAAAAGCCATGGTCATTTTCTTTCTTTCAACATCTAACTTATCTGTATCTATACAGTACAACTGAGATTACTGCTGCTCTTTGTACAAATATGTTTTTGTGTCATCATCATCATTTTATGTCCATTTTTCTATGCTGGCATGGGTTGAATGGCTTGACAGGAACTGGCAAGGCCAGGGGCTGCACCAGGTTCCATAGTCTCTTTTGACTAGGTTTCCATAGCTGGATGTCCTTCCTAATGCCAACCACCCGACAGAGTGTATTGGGTGCTCTTTACATAGCACTAGCACTCACATCAGTGCTTTAATTAAAAACATTTTTTTTTCCAGAGTCTGATTATGCTAAATCTACTGTAGTTCTTCAATTCTACGTTCCTCTTCATTATGTCTCTTGAACTAATATTCTCAGCAAGACATGTTGTTAGGTCTCTAGATTCTTCATTTTCTACCTTAACCCATTACCTTTTCCATCTATCATATTTGATACACTTGATATATTTCTCTGGTGTCACTGCATCATATATGATACAAATTCTGAATCTTTCTTTTCAACGACCAGAGTAACTTGGGAATTTATGAAAGGCAAGCTTTATATTACTCTGAATGTATGAACCAAGGGCTAACTAAAAGTCTGAAAACAAGAATGGATATTTAGGACAAACTTAGAAAAATTGCTTGGACACCCAAAGGATTAAATCAATATCTGTAGAATGGAAATTGCTGACTTTTCTACCTCTTACATTAATAATTTCCTTCAAAAATCACAATCATAAATTGTTCAGATTAGTGAAAATAATGTTTTGTTTCTAGATTTTGTGGTTATTTCTTTGACAGTGGCACACCTAGACATAATTAACTTTATAATTTGAATACATTATATGCTGACAGTTCCCCCTATTTTGTTATGTGGCAAGTTTGCAGAATTGTTGATAACTAGTGAACCATTTCAGATTGGTAAGCACATTCATAGTTATAGATACTTTGTAATTTCTGTTGTGTTGTCAATGAAAGGAAGCACACCTGACTACTGAAAAGGCTGTTTGATTAAATAATTATGTGACTTCAGGTTGGGTCATATGACATCAACATGCAAAACTCTTGTAATACTACTGTTGTAAAACAATATCTTCATATATCATTTATAAGCCAAGTCATTGATATCAATCTTAGTTTCATTTGGTGATAGGATATCCATAATCATCAGTTGTTGTACATTGGTCTTCTGAACCTTGCCTTTCTTCCAGTTTTGATTGAGAATCCCACTTTTATCTTTCTTGTCATGCTCAGGGCATCTTGATCATTGTACACCAAAACTGTTCTGTCGTTTTTTATCATCAATAACATTTTGCTTCCTTTTTGTACTGGACATCTCCCCCTGATATTGTGCCAGTTGTAGGAACATGTCATAAAGCAGCTTCAATACCAAAAGCCATTGTTAAAGCTGTTCTTATGTCCCATCAATGTTGAGGGGTTTTGCTTTCTTCTAGTATAGAAAATCAATCAGTAAACTGAGTAGAAATCTCAGTAAATTGGCATCAAAGGATCCAAATTTTTTTGTAAAGGTTCCTCATCTTTACAGTCTGCATCATTCTTTCATTCTGACTTAGATGTTGAATGGTGTGGTGGAATCTTAGAAGGTTTTAAACTATCTTTTTAACTCTTTGTGGAGACGCGTGGCTTAGTGGTTAGGGTGTCAATATCATGATCGTAAGATTGTGGTTTCGATTCCTGGACCGGGTGACGCGTTGTGTTCTTGAGCAAAACATTTCATTTCACGTTGCTCCAGTTCACTCAGCTAGCAAAAATGAGTAATGATGCGATGGACTGGCATCCTTTCCAGCTGGGGAACACATACGCCATTGAAACCAGGCCCATGAGCCTGGCTAGACTTTAAAAGGGCACATTTATTTATTATTATTTTTAACTCTTTAGCATTTAAACTAGCCTTATCTATTTCAAGTGTCAATGGTGCAGGCAGCACTGCAAATGTCATCTTGATAACTTAGATATCATAGCTATAATAATTTATTTTACATGGTATGTTAAAATATGATACTTGCTGTTATTGGCAGTGACAATCGTTATCCATCTGTCATTGACTACTCTCTCTTTCGAAACCTTTAAAGAATTATAAATAACATATGGGAGATAGATCTGGTGAAGAAGGTAACTTAGAATTTTAATTTTTTTTCCTCTCAATATTTCATAGATTATGTCAGTAAGAAGAAGCAAACTTGACTTTAATGAAAAGGCAGCCGTGTAAATGATCTTTATCATATGATCATCAGCTTGAGTAACATGACTTTGGTATTCAAAACTCATGCAACTCTACTACCATAAAAAAATGCTATTACTCTTTTCTCCATTATGGTTAGAAAGTTGTGTCTGAGATAGGTATAAACATAATCCTGTTATATGGTGCACTACATGAATATGAAGTTTCCAATGATCTCCCAGTAACTAAATGAAGGTAACAGAATATTTTCTTGGTTTTTTTTCTTTTTCATTCATTCATTGACAATACAGTGTGATTATCAGGAATATATTTATAACTATTTTGTTGAATCTGAAAAGAATACATAAATTTGAACTTAAATTTTATCTATTATTGTTTGTTTTTCATTGTTTTGCTTTTTTTTAATTTTTAAAAATGTTTTTTGTCATGAACCATATGATAATTGAATGGCTGTTCACCATCATTTTAATGTCCACTTTTCCATGCTTGCATTGGTTGGACGAAGCTTTATTGAAGCAGATTTTTCTCTGACTGGTTGCCCTTCTTGGTGCCAAGTTTCACCTGTTTCTCCAAACAAAGTAATATTTTCCCATTACCAAACATGATTCCACAGAAGATTGGAAATGCTTGTCTATCAAAACAAGAAAACCCATGCACACACACACACACACATATGAGTGGTTGTGGGGTAAGAAGCTTGCTTCCTAACCACATTCCTGGTTCAGTCCCACTGCGTGGCATGCTGGCCAAGTGTCTTCTACTATAGCCTTGGGCCAACCAAAGCCTTTTGAGTGGATTTAGTAGATGGAAATTGAAAGAAGTCCATCATATATATATATATCTAAGTGCATGTCTTTGTGTCTGTGTTTGTCCCCATCACCACTTGACAGCTGGTGTTGGTGTGTTTACATCCCTGTAATTTAGCAGTTCAGCAAAAGAGACTGATAGGTATAAGTACCAGGCTTAAAAAGTAAGTACTGGGGTTGATTCATCTGAGTAAAAATTCTTGAAGGCAGTGCCCCAGCATAGCTGAAACAGGTAGAAGATATATATATATATATATATGACAGGTTTCTTTCTATTTTTATTTACCAAATCCACTCACAAGGCTTTGGTCAGCTTGAGGCACTTGCCCAACATGCCATGCCCTAGGACTGAACCTGGAACCATGTGGTTGGGAAGTAAACCTCTTACTACACACCACCCATGCATGCCCACACCTTTTATTCATTAAAAAAATGTAATGAAACATGAATCTTAGAAATGCAGTGTTTAACCTAATTTTAATTAGTTTGGTAGGCTCTATAGTTAATATATGGAAGAAATGTCTGCTGGGGGTCATCAGTCAGTGGTTCATAACTGAGGTTTTAAAACAGTGTTTTCATTGTGAGAAAGGAAAGAAATGGACAAGCAACACAGTATAAGTTATAGTACATAATACAATATGATGCAGTGGTCTTATGATGAAAAATCCAAGTGTTGATTGACAGGTTACATAAAGGATCAATTTAGCAAGAGCTGACACTGATTATCTAACATGAACATGAACATCATTATCATAATCATCAGTATCATAATTATCAATAACAACAAGATGGTATAATCAATTCAACAAATAACAAAGTCAATGTTTACTTGTGGTATAAGAAGTTTCAGATACCAATTTTTAATCTGTCTCAAACATTCCTTTCTAGTTTTCCCCTCTTGTTTAAAAAAAAGAAAAAAAACTTTAATCATTATCCATTATTCAAAACATCAAAAATAAAATTTAAGTTTTACTCTCTTCATTTGAATGTAGAAGTGAAGTTCATCTATCACAAGGTGATGAGATAACTGTCAACAAGTGATTTTAATCTCATTCTTTCATCTGGTTGTATTGCTCAAGAAAAAGAAATCAATCAAGTACTGTTGTTTCCAGTTTTATACAGTACTGATTAACTGATAAGTCTTTCACTGATTGGTTTATCTGTAAAGTAAATATTCCATCACAATCTGACTGTTGCAGATAGTGAGATTTTTTTTTTTTTTATTACAGTGAACTCTTATGTAAGGCTGATATTTTGTCATATCAACTAATTTTAATGATGGAAGCAGCTATTATTCATACTTTGCTAACTGAAGATACAACACCACTTTTGTTCACTGATTAATTACAGCAATGGAATCATTTACCATTCATATTTTGATAAAAGAAGAAAACTATGTACATAAGAAACTCCACAACTTCTATTTACCAAATATTTACGAGGGATGGATATTCTTAGATCTAAAGTGCTAAACATTTACTTCAATTTTCATATAAATTTTTCGGCTTTACATATCTAAAAATGAACACAAAACTATTGATGTAATGATTATTAGAGTGTGGTTTATTAACATTTTTTTTTCTTTTATCCGAAAGAAATCAAATTTACTTAAAGAGAAACATGAAATAATTTTATAGTATTGATCACATGATTATGGATCGAAGGCAAGTAATTTATTTGTTTACTTCTTTTTTCTTTCATAATACTGAAGATGAAAAATATACCTATATTCTTTACAGAATAATATTCTTGTAAGAATATATATATAAAATTCAATATATCAAATCTAAAACTCTTTAACATTTAGGCCATGTTTGGCCACCATCATATTGACACTCTCTTTGATCAGTGCAATCACATATAGCCTTGTTGACATGCTACATTGAGTTGCAGTTTACCATCTCCATTACCATTAGATTGTACAGGGAATGATATTTTTCTTAGCAGATATAAGTCTATCAATAAATTTAACTCCATTCCTGTTATGAATGCTGAAATGCTAAGCCAATTTATAATTTATAATTTAAACAAGTACAAAATTAGAAAAGAATTTCTGCTAAGAATCAATATTGTGAAGGTTTCACTTACATATATTTATTGAAAAAATAATTAATAATACTAAATTTGTGAGATATAATTCTCAGATGGACATAAGTTTTATTTCTTGGATAATAATTGTTTGACACAAACAATACAAATTGTGGTAATAGTTTGTTGACAAAATACCAAGTAAGTGAAACATAATTATATTTGTTTACTATTGTCAAGTATTATTATCTTTTAATTCACCTTATCATTATCACCATCATCATCATTTTAACATCTAGTTTCCCATTCTTGCATGTCAGACAAAATTCATTGAGGTTAATTTTTCTATGGCCAGATGTTCTTCCTATCAACTGGCACTCTGTCAGTTATGACAATGAGGGTTCCAGTTGATCGGACCAATGGAACAACCTTCTTGTGAAATTAATGTGCATGTGGGTGAGCACTCCTCAGATACATGTACCCTTAACGTAGTTCTCAGGGATATTCAGCATGACACAGAGTGTGACAAAGCTGGTCTTATGAAATACAGATACTACTCATTTTTGCCAACTAAGTAGACTGGAGCAGCGTGAAATAAAGAGCCTTGCTCAAGGACACAATGTGCCGCTGGGAATTGAACTCACTACCTTACATTGTGAGCCGACTAACCCACACGCCTTCTTTCCTACCACCAACCCTTATTTCCAAGCAAGATTATTTTTCCCTTAATCCTTTGAACACAAGCAATATGTTTCCACAGAAGATTACAGACAAATGACATTGCTTACATTTGTTTGCAATTTGTGCACAGTATCAAAGCAAAGAGACATGAACACCACACACACACACAAACACATTGCTTATATAACACTGACATTTGTGACTCTCTCTGTGTGTGAAAGAGAGAGAGAAGTTTATGTATGAATCATAAGGAATAAAAGAATTTTAACATTAGAAAGCCTAGCTCTGAGAGAATACATAAGGATGTAAGCACATTCATTTTGTTTTTGATGTGTGTGAGATTGAAGAGAGCGACCATTTTATGGTTTGCTGGCCACTCTCCAGAGATGTGCTTGACTTTCTTCCCTATTGAAGAGTGTAAAATATTCAACTATAGCATAAAGCATAAGTTATAAATTAAGCAAAACCTGTAGTGTTTGCATAATGTATGACAGCTTTATCAACTGGTAGCTTAATATGCATATCAGAGCTTTCAATGATATATATGTGTGTGTATATATATATATATATATATATATATATACGTGTGTGTGTGTATATATATATATATATATATATATATATATATATATACACGTGCATATTTACAATGCATGCATATATACATGTATGTATGTACGTACATATATACATAGATATATACATATACTCTCTCTCTCTTACTCTTTTACTTGTTTTAGTCATTTGACTGTGGCCATGCTGGAGCACCACCTTTATTCGAAGAAATCGACCCCAGGACTTATTCTTTGTAAGCCTAGTACTTATTCTATCGACTCTCTTTTGCTGAACCGCTAAGTTACGGGGATGTAAACATACCAGCATCGGTTGTCCAGCGATGTTGGGGGACAAACACAAACATACACACACATACATACATACATACATACATACATATATATATATATATAAATATATATATTTATATATGAAGCTATTATTAACTTGAAAAAGCTATTAACAAAGCAAGGTTTGACCTCAGCAACAAAAATCAAACATTCACTGTGTCCAAATGCAATGATAGCCGATGCAGTACATGCCAATCAATTCAT
>NC_068987.1:62104735-62108699 GCF_001194135.2 Octopus bimaculoides | reverse complement strand
ATATATATACGTATATCCATCTATCTATCTATATATATTACGTATATCTATCTATCTATCTATATATATATATATTACGTATATCTATATATATACACACACACATCTATATATATATATAGATAGATAGATAGATAGATAGATATATGTATATATACAGGGTGCAGTGAATAGGCTGTTGTCTAAATTATGCAAAAGTGAAAATAACACTGAGATCCCATTTTAACAAGTATATTTACTAAAATTACATAAAAATATCTCGAAATACTAAAAAGTAAATTTATTCAATGAAATCACCATTAGCCTCAATCACAGCCTCCAGATGACTTTGCATTCTCCTGCAACTCTTCTGGACGGTCCCCATTAAAGGGGTTAAAGTCTGCAGAGTTAGGTGGCCAGATGTTAGGAGTGACGTGGTCACAGAAATTATCTGTCAGCCATGACTGGATTCTCCTGCTTGTGTGGCATGGTGCAGAGTCCTGTTGTCAGACATAGGGTCTTCCAACAGCCACCCTCTTGACCCAGGGCAGCACTACCTCCTCCAAGCATTTGATGTAGGCCTCTGTGTTAAGTGTGAGGTCATGTGAGAAGATGAAGGCATAACGCCGCCACCACTAGTGATCACTCCAAACACCATGATGTTGGTTGGATGTTTGATTTTTATTACTCTCGGTACATGTCCTGAGATAACACCCAAACACTCTAAACTGTTTGTATTGGAGCTTCTAGCCTGAATGCCAAGCAGTTCAGCATGTCGTTTCCAAATTTCTGGTAGAGTGAATTGTGCCATGGTTTTTTTTCTGTTCACAGACAGTGCCCAAACTGACCCTACTATACTGTGTAGTCAACAAAATCAAAACAAACAATGTGATTATGCCTACAGGCATATGGCGTAGTGGTTAAGGGCATGGGCTACTGCCCCCAAGATTCTGAGTTCTATTTCAAGCAATGACCTGAACAATAATAATAATAATAATAAAAATCATAACATCGAAAAATACCTTAGGAATGAGAACCCAGGTTCGAAATTTCCCCAAGACACCTGATGAAGGCTGGAGGGTATATCAGCCAAAACGTTGTATTAACAACAAACAAGAGGAGGACAAAATATCCGTCAAATTTAAATAATGTGAATAACGTAAACAATGTACATAATTCCTCATCTCTTAAATATAGAACTGAAACAATGTAATTGCATGAAATTAAAAATATAAAATGGCAACAATTTACCCATCGCACCCTGTATATATGTGTGTGTGTGTGTGTATATATATATATATATATATAATAATATTATTAGGGACAAAATCCAAAATTACAGGTAAAAAACTCAATTAAAATCAATTTATAAAAAATTAAAATTATATTGAGCCTTATTTTAATTATTAATTTTTCTATATGTGATAGTGGATTTTCATCGATGAGTTCTTGAAAATTGGTTATTTTCCCTAAAACTATATATATATATATATATATATATATGTAAGGTCATTCTTGTGCTACTGGTTGGTTCATCAGCAACTAAACCAGCAAGGTCAGGTCATCAGCAATTAAACTTTGCTGCCCAAAGAGGGTTACTTTTCGAAAAATCCTGCGAAATAAAAAACAAGACCTGTCTAGAGACTGTTGTGGTGAAATCCAAACACCCCCATGAATGGATGGTTCTGAATTGTATAAATACACATGCATGCTGGGGATGGAGAACAGTGTTGTATGTGCAGCCATATATTATACAGAGAGTCGTAGAAGCTAAAAAGAAGAGACATCATGGATTACATGCTGGTGATTTGATAGTTGGCGAATGAATATACCAGAAGTCTGCAACCATAATAAAACATTATAACAGGGACAACAAGGATTTGAACTACACACAATGGAAATATTAAAAATCCTCTCATTTTGTAAAAGTGGTGACAAGGATTCTAATTTCATGCACTTCATAACAGTGGAGGTGAGGTTTTCGAATTTTGCACAGTGAAAAATAATATAAAACCACCCACTTCATAATAGTGAGACATTCAAAGTTCTTAGCATGCAAGAACTCTTAGCTTCTGTGATACAGCAACAGCAACAGTTGCAACAGCAATTTCTACAGCAGCATCAAGAACAATGAAAACAGCAGCAAACTCAGCAGTTGTTTGAATTATTGCTGCAACCGAAGAACACATCAAGTTTGTTTTTGGTGGACGGAGTAGCTAATTCGATTAAGGAATTCGTCTATAATCCTGAAGAAGGGATTATGTTTCCAGCATACTTTAGAAGTTATGAGGAAATATTTAAGGAAGAACATAAAAGTTGGACAAAAGAAAGAAGGTAAGGCTTCTCTTACAAAAATTAGCACCAGCAGAACATGAAATATACTGCAATTTCATCTTGCCAAGGAAACCGCTAGAAATTTGTTTTGAGGAAACAATTAGTCTGCTAGCAAAGATATTCAGCGAAAGGAGTTCTTTATTTAACATTCACTGGGAATGCTTGAATTTGAAAAAGAATGAAACAGATGACTTTGTTACATATGCAGGTATCATAAACAAAGAATGTGAAAAATTCAAGATAAGCGAGTTGACTCCAGACATGCTCAAATGTTTAATCTTCATAAAAGGATTAACTGCAAGTAAAGATGGAGAAATACAAGATCAAATATTAACAAAATTAGAGCAAGATACTAAATTAACTTTACAAACAGTGGTGGAAGAATCCCTAAAGATAATTAATTTACGACAAGACACAGAAAGAATTGAAAGGGACGATGTAAATATACAGGCATGTCAACCTATAACAAAAAAAGGAGAAAATATAACAACCTAGACCTAAACCATGCTATGGGTGTGGTGAAATACATTTTAAAAGGGACTGCCCTTATAAAAATGAAAAATGTTTTGGTTGTGGCAAAACAGGACATAAGGATTCACATTGTTGGTTAAAGGACAAAAGGCTGAATGAAAGTGCAAGTAAATAAGTGTTCTCAACAATAACAGAAAGCAAGGTACAAAAAAGAAAATTTGTATCTGTAAAAATAAATAATGAAAATATGAAATTACAATTGGATAAAAGTAGCAATATCTCGATAATAAACATTGATACATGGAAAAAGATTGGAAGGCCTACTTTCAAGAAATGTCAAAAATTGCTTGTGGTATTTCAAGAAAACAAGTATGATTTTTAGGGAAAATGACATTTTATGGGAAGATGTATACACACACACACACACACACATATATTATATGTATACGTATTAATCAATCAATTAATTGTATCCTTTACAACTCACTGTTTTCTAACTCAATAAAAATGTTTGATATTTTATAATATTCTATATAATATATCCATTGAAGAATTATCTCTTCAAAATTTAATATATCAAACCAGTGTATCTTGGATAAATATCCCTATAAGAAGTTTAAATATCCTCATTGTGACTATACACGCACATGACAGAAGTAAACAGACACCCTATAAAACATCGTTTTATGCATATTCTATCTTGTAATGGTTTATATTTTTTATTAATTGACATTTTTGTTTCAGTTTCTATATGTAACTATTTAATCATGCCTTGGAACTCTCTGAATTTCAAAGAGGCCATATTGTGGGTCATTCTGAAGGTAGACATAGCGTAAAAGTGCAGAAAACCTTGGGATCCCACTTTCTACAGTTAATAGAGTGATTGTGAAATTCACTAGAGAGGAGGAGTCCACATCACCTTGCCCAAATCAGCCAGGGCCCTCTGACAGGACCCTTCTCTTTGCTAAGGGAAGTGTGGAGGATAATCCTCATTGCAAGGCCTCTGAACAAGTTGAAAGATTGTGTTTCTCTCTGGAAACAGTTCTGCAGCCATAAGATGAATTTGATCAAATAAAATGCTTAAATAGTCTTGATTATTAACTCTGCCATGAAGGAAAACCATTGGGCTGGTGGATTTCCAAGATATAGCCCTCAAGATCATCACAGATCCTCCTCCATT
>NC_068987.1:62102164-62104560 GCF_001194135.2 Octopus bimaculoides | reverse complement strand
GGTTCTCGAAGTGGTCATTAAGCTCTGCAGTAATTTTGAGAGCTGTACTTTTGTGATCCTTTCTAACAATTCAACGTTTCCTATCTGAAAGTTTTGTTCCGACGAGGAGGTTTTTCCCTCTTTCTCAAAGGCTGTCATTACTTTCGGGACAGTACTTCTTGATACACCAAACATTTTGGCTGTTTTCATTATGCACACACCTGCCATATGAGCACCAACAATTTGATATCTTTGAAAGTCTGATAGATCTGTCATTTTAATGAATTTTAATTACCTTTTACTGAAAAGAAACAGCAATTTTAGCAAAACATATTAAGCAACACTAATAATAAATAAAAAAGCATAAAAATAAATAAGCTTTTGACAGTTTTATAGATATTTCAAAATTATGATGCTGTGATGCTAGGCATTTCCGTTATTTTGTTCAACCCCCTGTATATATACATACATACATACATATACATATATATATGTACATCATCATCATCATCATCATCGTCGTTTAATGTCCGCTTTCCATGCTAGCATGGGTTGGACGATTTGACTGAGGACTGGTGAAACCGGATGGCAACACCAGGCTCCAATCTAATTTGGCAGAGTTTCTACAGCTGGATGCCCTTCCTAACGCCAACCACTCAGAGAGTGTATATATATATACATACATACATATATATGTGTGTGTGTGTGTGTGTGTCCTCTCACTCTGTGCTTTCCTCTCATTTTCAATCAAATCTCCTGTGTGTTAACTTGGCACCCCTTGACAACAATGTAACCTTCATTTAACTAAGATATCTTTGGCCTGATGTGTAGCTAGTGAAGTACTCTTCATTGAGTAATTATTTCTTCCGAGGTTCTGCTAGCTAGGAAACACGTAACCTGGATTTTACCAGCCCTGTTCTCTGTACAAGTAATTTTGGATGTGGAGGAATATCTGCCAATGATGAGAAGAAATGACTATGAAATATCTGCATGTGATGCTCTCGTTCACTTCTGGGGTGATTTCCTTTTGTCCAGCTTTAAAGTATGTTATGTATTTTAACACTCTACATCTTTAAAGAGATCTCCTTTAAACAAAATACCACAGTTTTTAACAACACATATATGTTAAGTACATATGTGACATTGATAATATATATATATATGAATGGAAGTGAGATGCCAGAACCTTTAGCATACTGGGTAAAATGCTGAGTGACATTTTGTCCCTCTTTACATTCTGGGTTCAAATACTGTGAAGGTCGACTTTGCCTTTCATTTCCTCACACTTGATAAAATAAGTACCAGTTAAGTACTGGGGTCAGGACAATCAATTTACGCCCTCTCCTGAAATTGCTGTCCTTGTACTAAAAATATGAAACCAGTAAGAACCACTAGTGATGGTGCCACGTATAAAGCACCCACTACACTCTGTAAAGTGGTTGGTGTTAGGAAGTGCATCCAGCTTTAGAAACCAAACCAAAACAAACTTTGGAACCTGTTGCAGCTCCTGGCCTTGCCAGTTCCTGTCAAGTCATCAAATCTATGCCAGCATGGAAAGCAGACATTAAATGTTGTTGATGATGATGATGATATACATATTACTCTTTTTAGTCAGGTGGGAAAGCTGTGCTGATAACCTCGAAGACTGGTGGAATGGAGGCGGGAAGGTAATAAGGTGTTCTCCAACTGGAGACCTGACCAAATGCTTGCAACTGAGTGAACTCTGCAAAAAGCTCTCAAGGTACCATGTAGACTTGTTAAACTGGACAAAAGAAAGAGTCTGCCACCCATGTAGATCATGGTTGAATTAGAACATGGAACACAAAGAGCTGAAATAAATGTAAGGTATCTGATCTGATGTTCTTACAATTCCATTACTTCAATCCCTTGGATTGGTAGGTCTTATTATCATCTCCACCATTATTATTATTATTATTAAGGTGGCAAACTGGCAGAATTGTTAGCAAGCCAGGCAAAATGCTTAGCGGTATTTCGCATGTCTTTGTGTTCTGAGTTCAAATGCCACCGAGGTCAACTTTGCCTTTCATCCTCTCAGGATTGATAAATTAAGTACCAGTGAAACACTGGGGTCGATGTAACTGGCTAGTCTCTTCACCACCACTACGTTTCAGGCCTTGTGCCTATAGTAGAAAAGATTATTATTATTATTGTTATTAAGGCAGCGAGCTGGCAGAATCATTAGCATGCCAGGCAAAATGCTTAGTGGCATTCGTCCATCTTTATGTTCTGAGTTCAAATTCTGCCAAGGTCAACTTTGCCTTTCATCCTTTTGCTGTCAGTAAATTAAGTACCAGTGAAACACCAGAGTCAATGTAATCGATCTATCCCCTCCCCACAAATTTCAGGCCTTGTGCCCTTAGTAGAAAGGATTATTATTATTATTGACATAGATGAAC
>NC_068987.1:62098491-62101956 GCF_001194135.2 Octopus bimaculoides | reverse complement strand
CCCTCCCCCATCCTCCCCTCCTTCTCCTCCTTCGTCATCATCATCATCACATTTAACATCTGTTCTCCATGCTGGAATAGGCTAAGTGGTTTGACAGTATCTGATGCACAGAAACCATGCTTTGGCACGGTTCCTGTGGCCGATGCCCTTCCTAATGCCAATCAATTAACCATGTTGGGTGGGTTTTTTTCATGGTATTGGCTCTTGTGAGGTCAAAATGTAGCTCGCAAGTCTAAGATCCCCTTCAAGTGAGTGGAACTATTACAAAGAAAGATTAGAAAGCATTAAGTTTAAGAAAATGAGTGGTGGATGGATACAAGGGAAGGAGAGAGAAGGAGAGAGAGAGAGAGAGAGAGAGAGAGAGAGAGAAAGAGAGAGAATGATGATACAATACTTTTTCTAATCTAAAAGAAGCATAATAGTGGGTGACAAAAATTTAAATTAAAGTATGAAACTAAAATTTTTGCTTACTTAGACAGATCTATCTCTTATATAATGGTAAATATGAACTTATAAATTATATATTTTTCATATAAAACTTATTGATATTTTGATTATAATTTGTAATACTAATTATTGATATTTCAGTCCTGCCAAAATGAATGAATCTTGGAATCGTGTTCTGCCTGACAATATACAAGGTAACATTCTAACAGGCAAGTCTCTTCCTTTTTAGTTAGACCATTTCCACCGATGTTCAAATTCAAGGAAATCAGCCAAAATATTTGAACCAGATAATAATTTTCAACTCAGTAAGAACAAATTATTAGAGTTGGTTCAAACATTTGATAACTTGGCTCAACAAAAAACACACATAGAACGAATCAACAATCAAGGAACTGAAGAACTTCAAACAAATTCAAAGACACTTCATATTGATCTGACAGAACTCACTCAAGACAAACATTTTCATCAGTCAAAAAGCATCAATAAAAGAAACCAAAACTGTATTAGCCCAAGAATTAAAATTTGTAATGATCAATTTAAAGATACGCCAATATGGTCTCCAAAACAAAAGACTAACAATCTTCATTGTACAGAAAGAATGGTTCATCATAAACCAGTTAGTAATGGCTCGGAACCTTGTGTCAAACTACAAAATATAGATATTAAAGTCAATAATATGATTTTAAAAGCTGCATATTGTAAAAAACAAAATGACTGGTCTAAGACAGGATCTCCTGGCCTTAGACATATTGTCCAGTCTAAAGCAATATCTGAAAGAATTTCTGAGTTGAATGAAATTAAAAGAAAAACTGATAATTTGTCTAATGTATTATCTGTCAGAAACTCTTTAACATCAACACCAACAAAAAATCATTTCATGAAAGACAAACAAATAAACTCATCACATACATTTAGAGATAAAAGCCAGTCCCTTAAACAACAAATTCTTTCCCAACAGTCTGTTCTTGGAGAAATACAGAATGTTTCTAATAGTTTAGTATCATATAAGATACAGTCAAGTTCCTCATTTAATTATATTCCAAGTGAGAAATATCCAAAGTCTAAAACTATTTTAACTAAGAAATTATTATTGCCCCCAAAACACTTTAAAAAGCCAAATTATGCAGAAAAGACAGAGGAGTTTGGAGATGGTAAACCAAAGTTACATTTGTTTCATGAAATGGTTGTATCACTTAACAACCAAAAGCTGAGTTCTTCAAATGACAACTGGTTGAATCAGATATATCGTAAAATAAAAGAGAATAAAGAAAATAGAGACACCACTATTGAACAGTTGAGGCAAAGCATTACAGGTGTCAATGCATGCAGTGAAAGTGTGGGTTTTAAATCTAGAACCAGAGAATTGAATCGTTCAAATGCATTTTATTCTAAAGTCAGACCATTTTCTACAGTAACTGGACAAATGAAGGCTAATATAGATAGAAATAGTTCACTAATGACAAAATCAACCCAAAAAGAAGTTAATTTGAATAACCGAAGTTCCTTTTGTAGTGAAGCTGAAGCAAAGAGGTGTCCTAGAACCGCAAATGTTGTAAAACATTTTTCACTAAAAAAACAATTGAGCATAACTGCTCCAAACCAAAGAATTCTCAGCCAAATTTCATTAAAATATAATCAAAGAAATAGAAAAGATCTTGAATGGAAGTTAAATTTGTTTGAATTACAAAGGAGGGTAAGAAAATACACACAAAATCGAGTGAACCCTTTGAGTGAAGAGATGAAAATTAAACAAGAAAATAGAGCTACAGGTGAGTTCAAAGCAGAGCTGGATTCTGGCTTAAATGTCATTAGTTTCAAAGAGATTATTCCACATTTAAATAAAAAACAAAATGTATCACAGAGTAAAAATCCTAAACTAAAAACAGTTGTCAACTCCAAATTACCTGATGAATTAATTCTAAAAAAATCCAAACTGTTCCCATCAACTGTTAAAAACAAAAAGTCTTTAAAGAACTACCAGAATCTTTTTCGAATAAAACGCTGTCTTCCACAGAAACCTGACAAAGCTGTTCCTGAAATAAATGCAACTTCTTCCGAATCAGATGTCAAGAAAACTAACAATCATTTAGAATCAGATGATTGCAGAGCTAAGCCATGTTCTGGGCACACAGTTATCACAAACATGGATTATCACTCCTACAAAAACGAGGCCACTGTTTGTAGCAGTGGATCATCTTCGAAAATATTAAAATTCAATGCCAATTCAAACAAATACTCTAAAAGAAGTTCGAGCTTGGAGGTAAGTTAAAATTTATGGGCATTTTCTTCTGCTTTATGGACCTTTTTTAATGCTTAAACCATATCAATAGTGTTGCATTGGAAAATATGACTCACCTTAAGTTCAAAATTATCATAATTACATAATATTTCAACAATATATATATCAGGAGTGGCTGCGTGGTAAGTAGCTTGCTTACCAACCACTTGGTTCTGAGTTCAGCCCCACTGCATGGCACTTTGGGCAAGTGTCTTCTGCTATAGCCTCAGGCTGACCAAAGCCTTTTGTTGATGGAAACTGAAAGAAGCCTGTCGTATATATATATATATATATATATATATGTGTGTGTGTGTGTGTGTGTGTGTGTATATGTTTGTGTGTCTGTGTTTGTCCCTGCACCATCGATTGACAACAGATGCTGGTGTGTTTACGTCCCTGTATCTTAGCAGTTTGGCAAAAGAGATGATAGAATAAGTACTAGGTTTACAAAGAATAAGTTCTGGGCTCAATTTGTTCAACTAAAGGTGGTGCTCCAGCATGGCTGCAGTCAAACGACTGAAACAAGTAAATGAGTAAATAGGAACAGGCATGGCTGTGTGGTAAGAAGCTTGCTTCCCAACCACATGGTTCAGGGTTTGGTCCCACTCTGTGTCTTCTACTATAGCTTCAGGCCGACTAAAGCCTTATGGGTGGATTTGTTTGATGGAAACTGAAAAAAGCCTGTCGTATATATATATATATATGTGTGTGTGTATATATATATATATATATATATATAT
>NC_068987.1:62094794-62097993 GCF_001194135.2 Octopus bimaculoides | reverse complement strand
TAGCTTCAGGCCGACTAAAGCCTTATGGGTGGATTTGTTTGATGGAAACTGAAAAAAGCCTGTCGTATATATATATATATATGTATATATTTAAATAATAAGGGTCAAAAATTGAATTATTAATTAGATTAATATCAATTTAAACTAGTGGCCTAGTGTATTGAAAAAATCTGAAGATTCAGAAAAATTATATTATATACATATAAGAGGGAGGACCATTAAATGGACATCCAATATGCTAGATGTAGACCCCATATGGTCTGATCATTAAGAAAAGATTGTTCTCAAGAAAATTCAGCAAACGCCAGAACGTAAGTGAGCAAGACAAATGGAAAGATACAAAATATAATGATTAGTCACATACCAGATTTCATTGTTACCATTTACATATTTACATATGTAAATGTCCGCAATTCATGAGTGCTGAATTTTCTTGAGAACAATTTTTTCTTAGTGGTCAGACTATATGGGGGTCTACATCTAGCATAATGGATTTCCACTTAGTGGTCATCCCTCTTATATGTATATATATAAATATATAAATATACATATGTATATCTTTCATATAAATTGGACATGGGCGATCGTTGTATTCTTTCTTGTCTTGAGGTTCATAGCCAAATGGCTGGGTGGATTCGCGTGAAAAATGGCACACATGTGGAGACGGGTACATAAATTGGAATGCAGTTTGTATTTTTTTCATAGCCCCCCCCCCCCGCACTCATATTTACCGAGAAAATCAATTAAAACCTTTACTAATGGAATTCCCTCACCATTAAAACCAGTTGCTCACACAGCTGGCATATACCATTTTGGTAGCAACAAGGGGAGTACAGAATGACAGTCAGCCAAAGCCATTCATACATACATACATACATACATACATATATACATACATACATAAATAACCTCTCTTTCCTTTTCTCTGTCAGTCACTCACACATTCACGCACTACAAAAAGTGAATAACAAAATTTCAGTTTACTCTCTCTTGGCCATACATAGATACATACATCTATGTATACATACATACATACATAACAACCTGTGTGCGTGTGTGTGTCACTGAAGCCATTCATACATACATAACCTCTCTCTCTCTCTTTTTCTCTGTCAATCACTCACACATTCACTCACGACAAAAAGTGAATAAAAATTTTCAGTTATCTCTCTCTTTCTCACACATACACACACACCAGCAACATTACTCTCTCTGTCTCTTCACACACACTAACAAAAGCAATTCACATACACACCACACATTCTGTCTCGCACACCCCATCAAACACACACGTACACATACACACACACACTCACGCATGCACATCAGTTCTTCCGCTTCATGCCAACTTCAAATGAACTTCACTCATACAATTACGCTCTCTCTGTCTCTTTCGCTTTCATGCAGTATTCAAAAGATCCTCTTTCCACCCAACCCCATATTAAAAAAATAAAATTTTTTTATGGAAACCAACGATCATCTTCAAAAATGTAAATAAACACACATAGTTTTTAAGTGGTTTGTAAGTGACAGCCATGTGTTTCCATATCGAAAGATCACCCAATGTTTTAATTGGACAGATATCCAATAGAATAGCTCTCAGAATCAGACTACATACAAATTCGTTCTTCACAACTCCTGAAGCTGTTTTCTGACAAGTGGGGAGGGGTCAGGAAATTTTCATACAGCTGGAGGCTCCAGTCGAAACAGGGGACCTGAAATGATAAGGTTGAGAAACGCTGTTATAGATTATGCCTAACTGAAAATGATCACAGCCACATCATTCAAACAGGCCGGGTGAAACCAGGCTTAGCTGCTAGTATATATATAAATATATATATATATATATATATATATATATATATATATATATATATATATATGAGAGGAATAGCCACCAAGGTGGATTCCTAATATGCTAGAAAAAGATGCCAAATCGCCTTACCACAAAGTATATGTTCTCAAAGATTTTAGCAAATGCCAGAATGTATGTGAGCAAGACAGATGAAAGGAGACAAAATAGAGCAATTAACTCCATACCTTTAGATTTCACTATGAATGATCCCTAATGTGATCATCCGTAGCTCTTTAGTGAAGTCGTTGCAGGATGCATAATCTGCAGAACTCGATACAAAACGTCCCCATGACAGAGAACATGCATAAAGTTCCACCAATTATATATCAGGATCTCATTTTTCAAATGTCTTCACACTGGCACACCAAAACCGGAAAGAAATCTGCATATTAGGAATATTAGGAATCTATCTTGCTGGCTATTCCTCCGCATATTAGGAATCCACCTTAGTGGCTATTTCTCTTATTTATATAAGTAATATAATTTATAGTCTTCAGACATTTTGAAGTATGCTAGGCCACTGGTTTAGATTGATATTATTTAATAATATTAATTTGGCGTTATTTAGGGCATTTTGGCATTAGGAAGAGCATCCAGCTGTAGAAACTCTGCCAAATCATATTGGAGCCTGGTGTAGCCACCTGGTCCACCAGTCCTCAGTCAAATCGTCGAACCCATGCTAGCATGGAATGCGGACGTTAAACGACAACGATGATGATGATGAATTTCTACCCTCATTATTTAATTTTTAAATAGCCATGTTCTCTAGCCGGTGGTTTTGCTGCAGAACTTTATTAATCGCTGAGTTCTTTCTGGTTTGGGCACACCAGTGTAAAGACATTTTGTAAAATGAGATCCTGATACATAATTAATGGACCTTTATGCATGTTCTCTGTTGCAAGGACGTTTTGTATCTAGTTCCATAGATTATGTATCCTGCAATGACTTCACTGAAGAGCTACAGATAATCACATTAGGGATCATTGATAGCAAAATCTTAAGGCATGGAGTTAATTGCTTTATTTTGTCTTGCTTGCATACATTCTGGCAATCGCTAAAATTTTTGAGAACATATTCTCTGTGATAAGGCGAGTTGGCCTCTTCTTCTAGCATATTAGAATCCACCTTGGTGGCTATTCTTCTTATTTATATATGTAATATAATTTATAGTCTTCGGGCATTTTTAAGTATGCTAGGCCACTGGTTTAGATTTATATTATT
The DNA here is from genome assembly GCF_001194135.2 of Octopus bimaculoides. Classification (NCBI taxonomy): domain Eukaryota; kingdom Metazoa; phylum Mollusca; class Cephalopoda; order Octopoda; family Octopodidae; genus Octopus; species Octopus bimaculoides. Next base: position 62,094,917 of record NC_068987.1, on the reverse strand, counting down.
TAATAACATTAATTTCTATCCTCAATATTTAATTCTTATATATATATACTAGCAGTATGACCCGACCTTGTCCGAGTGTGACTTATTATGCCATCTACGACAAGTCTTGCTAGCTGAAAATCA
>NC_068987.1:62094563-62094784 GCF_001194135.2 Octopus bimaculoides | reverse complement strand
TGGATTTGGTAGATGGAAACTGAAAGAAGCCTGTCGTATATCATCATCATTGTTTCATGTCCGTTTTCCATGCTGGCATGGGTTGGACAGTTTGATTGAAGTGTGTATATATATATACATATATATACATACATATATATATATATATATACATATATTTATAAATATAAATATATATATAAATATGCATATATATGTATATAAATATATATATATATATA
>NC_068987.1:62085019-62088823 GCF_001194135.2 Octopus bimaculoides | reverse complement strand
AGAAAATGAATAAGTATGAATTTAAGACAAAAACTGAATTGAATTGAATTTCATGGAGAGAAACAAGATAAATAATAGAGGGCAGACTAAAGCGCGAAGGTATGAGATGTTTGAGGCCGTAAATAAATAAAAATCTCTATCTTATCTGCATCTTGGAGACTTCGTCGTAGTATGTCAGCGGAGAAGAGATTGAGATAAGGAAAAACTACGAGAGAGAGGGAGAGAGAGAGATAGAGAGAGAGGGACTGATTTAGAGAGGATGGAGGGGTATACAGAGGCATGGCGGGAGAAAAGATCATCATCATCATCATCATATATATATATATATATATATATATATATATGTGGGTATATATATGTGTGTATATACATACCTATATATATATATATGGGTATATATATGTGTGTATATGCATACGTATATATATATATATATATGTATATATGTGTATATATATATGTGTGTATGTGAGTGTCTGTGTGTGTGTGTATGTGTGTATATAAAAGTTCAATTAGAGTTTAAATAAGCCTCATTAAGGAATAATAATATCCAATGAATTTACCGTAAACTTAGCACATATATATACAAAAATGTAATGGTATATCTTTCTTCTACCTCCAATAAGATTCAGCTTTATAATGATTTAATTATTTTAATTAATTTTTAAAGTTTGAATCAAAATAGCTGTCAGAGATTGTGTCTATTTTCAGAATTGATAAATATAATTATTAATTGATTTATCACTATTTTCTTATTTTTCATATAAATGTATATATATTCTTTTCTTTATTCTTTTACTTGTTTCAGTCATTTGACTGCGGCCATGCTGGAGCACCGCCTTTAGTCAAGCAAATCGACCCCAGGACTTATTCTTAGTAAGCCCAGTACTTATTCTATTGGTCTTTTTTGCTGAACCACTAAGTTATGGGGACGTAAACACACCAGCATTGGTTGTCAAGAGATGTTGGTGGGAACAAACACAGACATATAAACATGTACACACACACACACACACATATATATATATGATGGGCTTCTTTTCAATTTCCATCTACCAAATCCACTCAGAAGATTTTGATCAGCCTGAGGCTATAGTAGAAGGCACTTGCCCAAGGTGCCATGTGATTGGTAAGCAAGTAACTTACCACACAGCCACTTTTATTCACTTATTTGTTTCAGTCATTTGATTGTGACCATGCTGGAGCAGTGCCTTTAGTTGAACAAATCAACCCCAAGATTTATTCATTGTAAGCCTAGTACTTATTCTATCAGTCTTTTTTGCTAAACCACTAAGTTATGAGGACATAGACATGCCAACATCAAATGTCAAGCGATGGTAGACACACAAACATAAACATACACACACACACACACGACATTTTTTAAAACTTTGCTCTGAAATAATTTTTGGGTTAAAATTCTATAGAAAATATACAAGTGAAGAACTGCAATTTAGATTTAAGTTTGGTTTCATACAAATTTCATACAGTTAGAATCATACACATGCTATCTTATCAGTATATTCATGTACCAGTTTGTTTATAAATCAGAATAACTCATATGGTGGTATTCATTTGATATTTAGTGCACAAGGAAAATTACACAATACACCATGGCACATGTGACAATTTTCAGAATCCTTGGAAAAGTTGAATACTCAACTGTAAATGAATAACTCTTCAATAGACTGGCATCCTGTTTGGTGGTGGGAGTGTTGTGATCTTTATCACTTGTACATCATGGAAACTGTTTACGAGTCCAAGAACTCTAGGACAGTACTATCCAGGGAACTTACTTATAAAGAAAGCAAAATAAGGCACACAAACATACCTGGAACACTTTGAAGCAGCACATTTGGTAAATACTCTAATATAAAATCTTGAAACTGCAAACTATATATTACAGGATCAGTCCTGTTTGAATTCTCAATCTTTTGTGCAGCAAATTATAATATAAAATAGCATATGTTGCTTCATCCCAGACTGCACCTAGGTTATACCTGCTATAATAGCAAAACAAAATTATCTAAATTGATAAAATGGTCTTTCTGCATGGGAAAGGAGCAGAGTGTGTTGCTGTAGCATACTGTGACCTACACAGTCCCTTCCATTCCATGCTCAACCTCCCTTTCCCATACATAAAAAAGCACATAAGAGAATTATACAGCCTCAAATGTCATTCAGATCAAACATTTTACTAGGTTACCCAATCCTCCCAACACCTAACACAACAGCAAAAGAACAATAACTGTAATGATCTGACTGAGTTCATTTTGGTCATCTTCATTGCGGGTCATGAACTGAAACTATGGCAGTCATAGATGATCTCTTTATAGCACTAGGCCTTATCAAATATTGCTCCTGATAAAACAGGCCACACTACAAAAACAACACATCTTAGATCTCTTTCAAAGATGAAGCATGTCTCATAGAACAATTACTGAGCTGTAGTGTTGATAAAGCATTAGATCCTTTTATTTGTGTCTCAGTTTTCTCACAGTTTTTGTTTACTATACATTTGTGTGTTAAAAATTATAATGAAAGATATATTACTGAATTTTGTTGGTAAATTATAATTTATATTTAAAAAAGAAATGAATAATTTATTATTTTAGTTTAGTTTATATTAATTTTGAAAGTATTATATTTCAGCCAAACAGAAGTATAGTTCCAGAGGCATCTGACTGTTGTTTACCAGAAAGCTTTTCTAAAGACACTTTAAAAGCATTCATTTACAATTCCAAATCTTCTTATACGGAATATGAGCACAGAAAATTCCGTGGATTAAGTCCAAAGTGATTTAAATGATTTAAAGGATTAAACTGATTTTTTTTTTATTATATGAAAAATATATTTAAAAAAAGAAAACATAAAATATCATTGTTGTTTGATGATAAGAAGTTATGAAAACTGATGGGTGTGTGTGTGTAAAAATATTGATTTCTTTTGAATTGGTTGAAGATTATATTTCGTAGTGAGTTGAGGTAACCACAGTATATAACTGGTAGTTATTGTATTGAACCTGGTGGAATTAAAGGCTGAGATGGTTTTGGCAGTTTTGAGCCTTAAACTGTAAGAGAGCAAACTAAATATCTTAATGCACAAGTCTGGTATTTTATCATACACATTTCCAAATGAAATATAAAAACAGATTTTAACATTGAATAAGAGAATAAATAAAATTTATGCAACACGTTCATTTTCCATGACAGCATTGACGGGGAGTTGTTTTGATTTATTTTTTTAAGTTTGGTTATTTATATAACTAGCAGAGACACCTGGCTTTGCTTGGGATTAAAATGGCATACTTTTTTATTGTTTTACTTGCTTCAGTCATGTGGTCATACTTGCTTGTAGCCATGCTGGAGCACCACCTTTAGTTGAAGAAATTGACAACAGGATTTATTCTTTGTAAGCATAGTACTTATTCTACCGGTGTGTTTTGCAAACAGCTAAGTTATGGGGATGTAAACACAGCAACATCGGTAAAGTGATGGTGTGGGTATCTACAAAAAGGGTAGCAAAACTATACAGAGTTATACTACCAGTGGCCTAGCATGTAAAAAAGTCAATAGACAACATATTCCATATAAAATATAAGAGAAATTACCCATAACAGGTAACTTCTACACGCTAGAAGGCAGTCATAAATGACCGAAAACCACAAAGTAAAACATTTCAAAAGGAAGAGAAAATAAAAACTTTTACCTTATTTTTAACGGTTAGACTTATAGGTTTCTGATTTTTTAGTAAATAAAGTAATTTACTTGGCAAATCATCTTCAGTAACCAGCCGTCAAGGAAT
>NC_068987.1:62083680-62084358 GCF_001194135.2 Octopus bimaculoides | reverse complement strand
ATATCACACTTCTCCACGTCTGGCTGTACAGCCTTTTTGTTTGTTTATTTCACCTTTTCGTTTTCCATCCGCCACTATCCTCCACGAAAAAAATTTAACTTGTGTTCGTGGGAAGAGCCATTTTAACGATGCGTCCTGCCCTAATTCTTTGAAACGCCGGTGTTTTAATGGTGACAGCTGAAGGATATGTTCTCTATGTGGCCTGCTTGTTTTTTGTACCTTGTTTATCATTTTGTCCATGTTCTTTTGCAACGTCATGTACCCAGATATGTATTTATATGTACATGTAGATGAAGGTATGTACATACATGTACATATATATGCATATATTGTTTGTATCACACGATCGAACGCACGCGTTATCTTAACACAGTAAGTTTTGAACTATTTTTCTAATGCGACTCTCTCTATATCTATCTCCCCCACTCATTCTTCCCTCTACTGTTCTTCGCCTCTCCCTGTCACTACTATCTCTCTCTCTCTCTATCTCTCGTTGCTCGTCCTTCGCCTCTCACCGTCACTACTACTATCTCTCTACCTCTCGTTGCTCACTTATATTCTACTTCCTCCCCTTCTTCTTCCTCTGCTACTCTTTCTCCCTACCCCTCGCTGGTCACGTGTGTCCGGTTGCTATTTCTTTTCGGTCTTCGACTCCCCAAGCTTCGCACGCACTTCTTC
>NC_068987.1:62081766-62083329 GCF_001194135.2 Octopus bimaculoides | reverse complement strand
GCGCATTAATTGTCCACGTTAGTGGTCGACGTTATTTTTTAAAATGTACCTTAATCCCCTGAGATTGCAGATAATATTTCTGAATCTCTTTGATTCTTTAAATGTGCTGGCCCCCTGATAATTAATTGATATTAATTAATATATTAATATATGACTAATTACCAGATCTTATAATAATATTTATATATATATATATATATATACATATATGTGAATGTAATTACACTTTCAAAGGGGCTCTGTCCCATGTTATAAACCCCATTAAGGTGGTTAAATAATATTGTAAGATGGTGAAATTTTGGAAATCGTCTTTATTTAGTACCTAGTAATTATGTTGTTATTTTCATTGGAATCAGAGGTATCTGAAATTTCACAGAGGGTGTTTGCCCCCTTTTACGCCCCCTAATCACATTGGAAAGTAAATTTTATGTAGCTCATCATCTTTCTCATAAAATTTTACATGAGAACACATACTTTATTTTTATGTATTTTCTATTCCCTTTCGTCCTATAGATGTAGACACACAAACGTTGAGCTTTATAATATAGATTAAAAGTAAAATACATTGTGTATGTTCATCTCCATGACAATAGATAGTTGCAACTTCTGATATGCCAGCAATGGGGATTTTTGATTGGTTATCATTTCCATAACTTTAAATACTTGTAACTTCTTTATTATTAATTTTTAGGGGGGAAAAAATGAATGTGATTTTTGTCATCAGCATGCAAAACTATATCAAACTACAATTTTTGAAAATAATGTGGTGAAAACTTGAAATATTTTAAATGGTTGAAATAAATTTAACAAGGTAGTGCCTCAGTATGGCCACGGTCACATCACTAAAACATAAAAAAGAATAAAATCTATAAAATGAGCTAATGGAGATAATTAAATTAAACCAATGGTATTAATTTGGATAATAAAGTTAAAGGTCGATATTCTGAATGTTATACATAATATATTGTTAATTCCTTGAAATTACCCTCTGTAAAAGAAAGAAAACAAACAGCAGCAATTATTAGCAGCCCTTCAAGAATTTGGGAATTAATCTATCAAGTTTGATATTTGTTTGCGAGTAAGAGATGACTTTTGACTAAATCTTTATAATGAGACAAGCCGGTAAAAGACAAAGGTTAATATTTTGGTATCAAGTGCAGTGACATTGTTTTCAATGAATTTCACAAGGACAAAAGACTACAGGTGAGTGACATAGAAGAGCACGTGACTAATACCATTCTGGCAGTGATATAGAAGAGAGGTTTAACCCTTTCGTTACTATATTTCTGGCCAAAATACACCCCTCATGAGTTTCAATTAAATTCTAAAATAATCATGAATTTAGACTAGTCTCATTAAACACCTGTAACTAGGTTATTTATCAACATATTAATGTGATATTTGGAACATAATTAAAGAAAGGGTTCTTAATCAATTCTATTGCATAATTTTTGTCTCTAAGTTCTCCACGTACTGGGTGGGGGGGGGTACTGCTAGTGTCTCTTACATGTAAATATTGGTTCAGCTTCACGAATCGTACTCGTTCATAATACTGGAAATATA
>NC_068987.1:62074128-62081398 GCF_001194135.2 Octopus bimaculoides | reverse complement strand
ATTTTAAAAATCTTTTTCTGGTGTAAAATCATCCTCGCTGTCGCAGTCGCTGCTTTCAGTTTCGGATACAGAAATATCCGATTCATTATCGTTCACCACGTACTTTTGTAGCTCATTCATTCTTTTCTTCGATATCTCGATATCTTCTGTTGAAAACCTTCAAATTCGGAATCACTGCTTGATAGCACGAAACTCCTCTCCATCTTCAAAGTTGAAAAAAATTAACGCCGCAAAAAATGTGGAAAAAAATCTTCCAAAATTCACTGAGTTCAAATATCACGCCAAATAATGTCAGAGACAATAACTCAACTGTTTGCAAAGTGAAATCAGGTGTTTGAACAAATGTACTAACGAAATTTGGGTTCAAATATACATTTAAATAACGGCCCGGTTAGTCTTATGAACCAAAAGGGTTAAGGTGTTGGAGAAGATAATTGTCAATGGCTGCTTCTATCACCTTAAACATGTTGGAATGAGCGTGATTGGTTGATAGTTAACAGGATCAGCAGAGATGTCATCTGGGGGATGGAACGACATTGTAGCCTATTTTTAAAGATTGAGATGATCCCCTATAGGGAATGATTAAAGAGTTTGGCAAAGATAATGGGCGGCTCTGAAGCATGGTATTTAAGGTTATGAAAGGGATAGTGGCTTTATTTGTTTGAAAAGACTTGACAATGTATGCAAACATAGTAGTGAGACTTGTGTAGTAAAAAGGTTTAGTCAAATGTGTATAGTGGAGATGGATGCAAAGCAAGTTGTATAATTGGAAGTTTTCTCTGTGGGAATGATGATTATGAAACTATCATAGTTGGAAGTGTTCAGAGTATGACAGAGACAGCAGATTAATTCAAAGAGGTGAGGAAATTTCTTGTTGCTACAACCCAGTGAGAGAGATAAATAACAAGGAGAGTGGATTGTACAAAAGAGCAGATATGGTATTACTGACATGTAAAACACCACATATTAGTATGTAGCATTCCCATCCATCATAAGGAGAGATATAAACACATTGTATCAACCAGAACCATCCTTAACTAAGTTTAGCATAATCAACAACTGAATTAGAGAAGGAGATAGATCTCCACTCAACACACTCACTATTGTCTTTATGAAGAGACTTGTAAGTTTTATCATATATTTTAAGACATGTCTTAAGATAAAGTTAAGATGAACACAGCTATTAATGAATTATCTAGAAGTCTTTCAGAACAGAAATCAGCTGGTTGAAGGTATTAAGCCAACTAACTGGTTGCATCATCTTAATGTTCCAAACGTTACTGTGTATGTGAGCTAAAGTATAAACCCCCAGAGAGGAGTACACTTTCTGTGGGCCAAGAAAACACTTGCGAATGATTCATTGGTCTGTAATGCTGAACTCTGAGATGCTGCAAACACAATAACAGCAACTGTAATATCAGTTATCTGTTTACATGATGCTCTTCTGGAATGTTTAGAATTTCTGTAACTTACACCAGCTATGTTCATACTTTCAAAAATTAGAATAAAAGTAATTGGCTTTAACAATAACTCCAAAATATACCAGTTAAGAAGCAAAATCTTAGCTTAAACTGTCTAACTCATGAGGTATTTCATACTGCATTTCTGATTTTATTTATTTTTTAAATCATTGTTGATTTATTTGAACATCCTCACTATGCAGTGTAATGGTGTCAGTGATAAAGTCACAGTTTCAAGTGATGAAAATTTTGACACCATATTACAAATAATAAATGTTTAAGTGAAGTTAACAATCTTTGTGTGTTTCTGAATGGCTAACATGTGTCTTCCACACTGCAGTTGTTTTAGTTTCAATGCACAGTCTCAGATTGAATCACTTCCCTGGCAAGTGATTTGATCTGAGACTGTGTATCTCTGTAATCCTAATTATGGCAGAAGGGTAACAACCTATGCAGAAATGTTCAATTATCTATTACCAAATGATGAGTCTTAACCACAGTTGATTAACCTTTTAGCATTCAGATTACTAAGTTTAAAGTAATGCTTTTTTATTCATATTGTTTTGGATTAATCATGCATTATCTCACTGAGATTTTGATGCGATGACTTACCTTCTTGAATGTTATTATAGGGTAGGTGTGAGAGGCCAGACCCAGTCAGTTTGAACATAGAACAGGTAAAATATAGATGTTTTTGATTTAGTTTGGATTCTTTGCAATCAAATTTGATTGCAAAGAATTCAAATTTGGTGGCAAAGAATCCAAACTAGATTGAAAACATCTATATATGGCTGGTTTAAATGTTAAAGGATTAAGTTGTTTAATTTCATGAAAAGAATATCAAAGAAAGCAATAGGTTTTCACAACACATTTTATTGAAACTTTCATTTCTAATTATATTTTAAATACAAAAAAAAAAAAAAAAGACATTAAAAATTGTTAGTATTATTACAATTGAATTACAAAGCTTTACAAATTTTGAATAAAAATATAACATCTTCAATTTTCCTCAATGTCTTCTTTTTACTGTGGATTGCAGTAAAGTGAGAGATGAAACCAGTGGACACACTTCAATTTTTTTATTTCACCAATAATAAAAAAAAAAAAGACGTTCATCTTTTATTAGCATTTAGATGCTAATTATGAAATTATCACATTAGTACTTTAAATGAAAATATTAATAATAATAAAATTATATTTATTCATTATCTAGAGTTTATAATATAAAAGAAATCCATAACTTTAGCTTATATGTTTAAGCTACTCCGATAGTAGAATCCAAAGTTATCTTTAAAAAGAATTTAAAAGATAATATTTGTTTCTCAGTGATTATTTATTTTGATATTATTCATACTAATTTTAATTTCTGTTGGTTAGTCAGAGAGTCAATTTGTGTATATATGGAAGATATAGTCAGCATGTTTCTAGTGTTTATGTTGTTAAACCTAGCCAGCTAAAAGCAGAATTTTAACTGAGACTGTAAAGAGAGTAAAGACTAATGTCTTAACCACTTTTGCTAATCTACTGCCCTAATTATCTCACAATTATCTTCTAATATTCAAACAACTGAAAGAAATAAACAAATATTAAAAAAAAATATATATATACTTTCATATTCATATATATATATATATATACTTCCATATTTATAAAAATTTAATGTAATAGTTGTTGGTGAAAAGTTAAGTTTTTCTAAAATTGAGCAATAAACTTAAAATATTCACCAAAGAAAGAAAAAACAGAGGGAAGTTAAGGGTGAAGTGCAGTTTTATGATATCAAAACATTATTTAACTATTAAAAAATGTATATTTCATATATAACATAATATTTGTAAATTTCTTCAGTTAAATATTTCTGAATAGAGTGTATAGGTGAAATTCTCAATTAACCTTTCAGAATTCAGATTACTCAGTCAAATGTAATGCTTATTAATTCACATTTGAAATAAGCACGTATTCTTGTAGCTTTGAGATTTTGATGATATGATTGTTTATTTTTAAAATGACATTGTTGGGTAGGTGTGAGAAGCTGGATCTGGCTGGTTTGAACATAAAACAGGTAGGGTATTTGGGCCAGATATGGCTGGTTTAAATGTTAAACCTAATATCTTTTTTGTTGAATTATGTCAGTATGTTTCCACGTTGATTTTGAACCCAAATGGAGATGTTAATGCATATCTACATTATATTTAACAAATTCTTTAAGCCATTTCTCATATCTAAACTCTAACTACAAATATTTAATGTTTTTTGTAAAAAAAAAAAATGTACTTTCTATAGAAGAGAACTTGTCTTTTTTGAACATCTATGCATGGTTTTTTTAGTTGTTTACATTATAATATATTATCTAAGAACTATTGCTTAACCAACTGACAAACTAGCATAAATGTCACACAGTCTTCTTCCAATGAACAACCTATCACAATATATGGTGGAATCCAAAATAAATACATTGTCTGTTTCCTTCCCAAACCAAATCACCATGATACTAGTCTATAGAAAACAATTGCTTGTTTCCTAATATACTCATCCTTTCTCTGATGACTATTTGGGATCAAAACACAAGTTACTGAGAGCATCTAATCACGAAGCAAATTATTACAATTGTTAATCTACCCGGATTCTCATCAGTGAAAGGTTTAATTAATTTATTTAATAAAAACCATGAAGTGTTTTACTCTCAATGCATGCACTATTTGCTTGTTACCAAATATCTAAAACTGACTTGCATAAGAGAGGTTATACTGATTTAATAAAAAGTATGGCAGGTTACAGATGATTTAAAAAAAAAAATTAATATTTTATATATTTTTAATTATTGAAATTTCTAATGAAGAATAATGAAAATGGGATAGATGGGAAGCTTTCAATTTTGAGTCTTGATTCTGCATTCACACACACACATATATAATACCTTCCTTCTTTCTCTAATATTTTTGACATGTAACCCATGACTTTTATCTATTTATTGCAAATAACCACTAATTTGTCGGACAGGCACCACATCAATCTGAGAAAGGAAGGTAATATAATCAATTGAATAGCTCCCATTATATTGCTGTTGGTTAGTTTAGTAACTCTGGATGGATGAAAAAACAAACTCAATCCCCATGAGATATGAATTTGGAACCAAAAGAAACAAAACTAAAAGGTTTAAGGCATTTTGTCTGGCACTCAACTGTTATGGGCCTTTTTTTATTTACTACCCTTTTCGAAGTAAACGTTACAGCTAAATTCACATCATAAGCTGTTGTGTAGTTGTATGTTGTGCAAGTTTGGCCTATAAGTTTGTCTTTTATAATCATGTATTCTAAACAGTAAATTAGTGAAGGGAAACATTACTCAATGAAATTCACCTGAAATGTTCAAATGAGAAATTCAATCAATAACAAATGACATTTTAAAACATTTCTTTTGCAGTTGTTTTTTCATTTGATTTTTGAAAATACTGGGCGTTTTTTTTTTTTTTTGTCTTTTTAACCCTTTAATATTCACATTATTCTATTGAAAGTAAACCAAATCTATTCACTTAGCTTTGAATTAATCATGCTTTATCTTGTATCTTTGAGATTTTGATGGTAATTAACTATTAATTTTTAGAATGATATTGCAGTGCCAGTGTGAGAGGCTAGATCTGGACAACTTGAACATGAAACAAGTTGAATATTTTGGCCAGATATGGCTGGTTTAAATCCTAAAGGGTTAAACTGCTTACCATTTCTAATGTCAACATTTCAACAAGGAGGAGAAGGGGAACAGTGATTATTGAACTGAGCAAAATGAGACAAAATAAAGTAACAAAACTGTTGTTTGAACCAAAATCTCAAATGTTTAGGTCAATCAATGTAACACTCAGTCATTGCAATTATATTGGAGTCTTTATTGATATGATTTCAGTATCAGAAAAAGTGGGCGCCATTGCAGAGGTGGTTTAGTTCTAATAAAACCAAATTTATGACCAGGATCATTTTTTTGGCTGTAGTTACTTTACTTACTCCACTGAGCATTTATAAAAAAAAATGAAGAAAAGACAAAGAACATATATTATGATTTCACTTACATATAGTGGTCCAACCCATGCCAGCATGGAAACCAGATGTTAAATGATGATGACAGTGATACTAATAACCTGTTGTTAGAATTCAACATACATATGCTTCAGAATAAAGTGTTATAAAAGTACAGAATATAATATGAAATTAATGGAATGGCAAGAGAACAGGAATGATATAATGTAGCAGAAACAGCTATTGAAGTTGATTATGTAATTCCTGTTCCCTAGTCATTCTATGAATTTCATATATATGTGTGTGTGTGTGTGTGTGTGTGTGTGTGTGTGCATACATAATACATATATATAACAATACATATATTCATATGCATACTTACATACACACACACACGTGTGTGTGTAAATCCGTCACAAACAACTCCTGAAGTCAATAGGGATGTTCACGCATTGCTGGAAACTTCTAATCTGCAAAACAACTAATTACTGCATTAGACCAAGGGACAAAAAATATAACTATTATATGAATAATTAAAAATAATTGGGATAAGGGATCTAAACAATAATAGTTTATTCAATAACTGAATTATACTTCAAGCGTATTGCATTATTTCTGTTTTATTTTCCTATAAATCTGGACTTGATAAGCTTTAATGAACCAAATGAATTTCATATTATCAAACTTTTGTGAGTTAATTCATAATAGTTAATTTATAATAATAGATTGAGATAATTAACATTTTGACTAAAAAGAAAACAAAATTACTTTTATTTTGAGAGATTATGTTCTTATGTATTATACTATAACAATATTTATAGTATAATACATAAGAACATTATCATCATCATTTAACATCAAAACATACACTATGAAACAATGTTATTAACATAACAGTGTTGCATAACGTACATAATCACATTCTGTTTATCTAGACAACCAGTGGTTCTCAACCATTTTATACCCATGGACCCCTTTGATTTTTATTTTACTTGGTCAGAAGGGACCCCACAGCCATATGTATAAAAAACTTCTATTAAATTTTTATGATTAAATATTATTAGGAATTGTATAAAAAATTGTTTAAATATTATGTGTATTGTAGAAATATAACCAGTTTATTACACATATTTTAACAACAAAATCTTATATAGCCTCTGCTTGAGAACCACTGATCTAAACTACCATCTCTTCTGAAATGTCACTGAAATGCTAATGCAACTAATAATTTGTTTTTTAATAATTTAATTTTAAAGAGTAACAAAATCAACATATTTTAAGTTTTGGTTTTTGAGAAATTAAAACTAAAACATATCTAAACTATTTCTTATTGAATTCTGTATTTGAATTTGATTTAGTGGAGCAGGATATTCTAAAAGCACAGAAGTGAAAGTAAGAGTAAGTTAAAGAAAATTCAGAGAGATATTACCTCTGATGGTAAAAAAAAAAAAAGGTTTCTCTTACAGAGTGAAAGACAGATTGTATGATGTCTGAGTATGAACTTCAATGCTTTGAAGCCTTCTAGACTTGCAGAGCCTAGAGAATAAGTTTAAAAAAAACAAAGCTAGCATGCTCCATCAGATGTGCAACACCTGTGTGCACGAATAGTGAAGTACAAATATGTTAAGAGAAAAAATGGGCATAAGAGGAATCAAGTGTAGTGTACAAGAGAGAAGAATGCATTGGTATGTGCATGTGACATACATGAATGACTGGTGATATGTGGTGCTTGAGAAGAGCTGCTCATCACTATAAATCTGAGATTCTAGAAGTATAATGCATATATATATATATATATATATA
>NC_068987.1:62071027-62074045 GCF_001194135.2 Octopus bimaculoides | reverse complement strand
TCCTCATCCAATTTGTTTCTGTCAAACTTTCTCCATTAGCCCCTCATCTGCCTATCATTCATATTGTCATCACTCTCTGAACTATTGTGGTAGTCTTTTGCTGTAATTAAATCTGAGAATAATTACATATTTCATCATCCTTTTATGTCTTGCTACTTCTTCCACTCCTTTTGGTATCTACACTTCATTCTTAACAGTGTATCTCCCCACTCCCTTTCTGTGCTACCAGTCATCTCACCCTCTCTCCTAAACCACTTTCTCCTGACTCACCCATTAAGTACTTCTGACCACCTATCACTATACATCTGTCACTCTCCACACAACCTTACAATCTCTACTCACCCACCTTGCTTGAGCTTCTGGTCCTACTCTTTTATTCACCTTCTAATAACCTTGAAGTCACTACCATCTTTCCAACTTTACCTCAATAACTCCCATTTGTCTTCTTATGATAAAAGGTAGTCTACAGTAAGAAACTTACATTAACCTCTCAACATATAATATAAAATTGCACCCTTCTCTACTATACTCTCATTCAGTTAAATGCTTTCTTCAGACTTGTAAGTTACATAATGACTGCTCTAGAAATGGAGTCATGAAAAGAGCACCATTTACTCTCAGTGAAGTAGCTGACATTTGAAAAGCATGTACAGAGTGAACAGTGTGTCCATCTGTAAAGAATCACATCTATTCTAAAACAATGCATAATATTATTCTCAATATCTAATCTTGTTAAGGGTTGTATATATGCATGTGTGTGTGTACACTCTCTCCCTCTTTAGTCTATGCTACATCACTCATGGACGTTGACTTCAACTCAAGATCAAATTTCCCTCCAAGCTGTTTGAAATGACATAATATGTCTCATCTTTGAGACAGCACATAATTCTGTGTTCATGAGCATATGTCATGCAGGCCTGACTACTAAGTTTGAATGGGGGTTATAGAAAAACACACATTTACATATATATATGCAACTTGTATACATATATGCATTTGAAGCACCCTACCACTACAAATACCAGGCCAACCCTTTGCCACCCACTTCAAAAAGAAAAACAAACAAACAAACAAACAAAACAAAAACAGCCCATTCCATTATCCATTCATCAGCGTGTGATATTAGTGTACACTCAAAGAAACAGAAAGAACAATGTGTCATATTCAAAGCACCGACAGGTTTCATTGAACATTTTCTATTTCTGCTTCTTCACCGACTCTGTTTTATCTTTCAGTTCCTCTTTCATCTTAATTTTTCCCTCCACGTCATTCTGGCTAGCTTCTCTTCCTCTTTACATTTCTCTTTCCTTCCACCATTCTCATTCCTACTGCTTTCTGATTACATATGCACGGTCATGTTGTTTTGTGTTCCTCATCAGTTGTAGTCAATTGCTCAAACACTAAGGATGTAATGTAAAATTCTTTCCTTCACTCCATCATCTTAACCCCTGGTGAAAGACTTTGTCTAAATTGATGGAAACTCCACTTTCCAAGGCAATTAGCCTATCTGTCATTTTCTCCAAATAATACAAGTCTTGCTGATGCAGAACACCACCAGTTTCCTAGGATTCTGTTTTATCTGATTTATATATATGTATTTATTTATTCATTTATAAGCCATGAAACTATATAAGTGACTCTAGAGCCAAAAGGTTCATACAAGACACCTATCAAATTTCAAATGTCATACACAAACTGTAGACTTTTGAGTCACTAATGTACTTTCACAGCTAAGAAATGAGGAAATATATGTTCTAGTTTACATTTTTGAGTTCTATTGCTCCTGTTTCTATCACTAAAGACACACAAACACACATACATATATACACTCACACATAAGTGTATGTATGTGTGTGAATATATATACATATATATAT
This sequence comes from Octopus bimaculoides, assembly GCF_001194135.2. Classification (NCBI taxonomy): domain Eukaryota; kingdom Metazoa; phylum Mollusca; class Cephalopoda; order Octopoda; family Octopodidae; genus Octopus; species Octopus bimaculoides. The sequence goes on along the minus strand of NC_068987.1, from coordinate 62,072,168 downwards.
ATATATACACTCACACACATATATATTACCACCACCACCACCACTGTTGTTGTTGTTTAAATGTCTACTTCTCAATGCTTGCATGATTAGACTGGGCTTGATTGGAGAAGATTTGTCATAGTAGGATGCTTTTCTGCTCTTTCTGCCACCAACCTTATATTTCTAAGGAAGGTACTGTTTCCCTTAGCCTAATCTACTGAACAATGAACAACCCAGGTATGCTTTTATAGAACATTGCATAAAAAAAAAAAGTATAATTTGTATGAACAATGATACTGTGTTTACTATTGACATTCATATATCAATATAAGGAGCATAATATTTTGCCGAGTGCACACACACACACACATAGAGTACATCTTGTGTGCACAAGATGTATGACTGCTACTCTTGAATTTAGAGCTCCATGTAGATTATCATCATCCAGTCTGCTTCTAATATAATGGTGGTGGCTACTACTGTTCTTAGTAGTACTACTGGTTAAGATATATGGAGCAAATGTAGAAATTACCATTATCGTTAAACATCCAACTGCACAATGGCAAAATGTAAGTAGGAACAAATGATATAAACTTGTGTTTATCATAATTTCTCATAGACATATACATACATACACACACACACACACACACACACACACACACACACACATATATATATATATATATATATATATACATACATACATGAAGGGCTTCTTCCAGTGTCTGTGTAACAAATTTCACTCGTAAGTTTTATTGGTCAATCTGATGCTATACTAGAGAACACCATCCAACACTGCCCATGCAGTGGATGTAAATTCCAAACTATGTAGTTCCAAAACCAACTTAACAACAAACAATCTTCATACATACATATAACACATGTACACACATATGCTTAATATAATATATCAAATACAGTCTCTTATTTGGAGCAATTTAATTTAATTCTAGGAAAAAAGATGTTCTGGCCCAGCTCAGCCATAATTTGAAGATTATGAAACTTGGAGTTTTTTTTTTTTTTTTTTTTGCTAATAAGAGACTGCGTATAAAGAATTAGTAACTCTGAAAATGAACAGTACACTACATATATACATACATATATATATATATGTATACATTTAAATACACACACACTCATAACTATATATGTATATATA
>NC_068987.1:62068991-62070280 GCF_001194135.2 Octopus bimaculoides | reverse complement strand
TATATATATATATATATATATATATATATATATATATATATATATATATATATATTATACATATGCACACTCACACATACGATTATATTTACATGAAAGTTTATGCTTGTGTAAATATACACTTTTGTAGCAGAGACAAAAATTTTGCATGCATGTATCTTCGTTTTTGTACATCCATGCACATAAGCTTGAAACAAAAGAGGTTTGTTCTCAACATGGCTTCATTACACCATGATATCTTTTCTCTCTTCGTCATCTAATTGCAGTGTGTTTTCGTAAGCATAGAGCTGGCCCTCCTCCATTGATTTTTGTTTGGAAGCTTTTGTTTCTGGTGTATTAGGAACCAACTCAACTGTACTGCTACATCTGCTTAGATTATCCTCATTGCAAACTTGTAGGAAATTGTTAGATACTGGCAGTGAATTTCTCGTGTCTCTTGAATCTATAATGAAATAAAAGATTAATGAGACCAAGAAAATATAAAATTGTTTATAGGATATAATTGTGTAGAATGTATAAAATGTAAGGTCAAAAGAAAAATTAAAACAAAATGAAATGAATTTGGATTTAGAGAAACAAGATACAAATAGATAAGGGAATTGCATGGAGTTATCCTATCTTATTGGACTATAGGTTTTTTTTTCTTTTACCATCTTCAGGGGCTTTTTTTTTTTTTAAGAAGTAAACATTTCACAAAATTAGAGGCAATTTTAATTTTAGTATTTAACTACACTGCAGTATTGAAGGATGATTTGATAATCTTTTTTAATGGTTTATTAGATGAAAGAAGCAGAGCCCATGATGTATAAATAACTATTTGAAAGGTTGACAGTTCATATTTTTTTTCACTGAAACTGCATTGCATCCATAGCCAAGGCACTTAAGTTTCAACTGGATTTATTCATGTAGCTGTGAATGATAAAAAGTTCCAGAGAATGGAAATGACTTACAACATTCAATAGCAACAACAGCAGCAGTATAAAATTGATCAGAATTTTGTCAGGTTTGCTATACTGAATGCATCAATTTTGCCAATAAACTGAGGTAAGACAGTTGGCAAGAATTACCTCTTTTGTCACTAACAATTTAACCTAACCACCACTGACTGGATTTTGACACAGGACTTTATTTCAGGCTGCATGTAATGTCTACTGTGCAACAGTCCTGGCTTATTAAATTCCTCAAACACAGCTATTTGTTTTAAGTGGACATCTTTACCATAAAGAGATCCACTATAATCATGACTGGTATATATATATATATATATATATATATATATATATATATAT
>NC_068987.1:62055207-62068771 GCF_001194135.2 Octopus bimaculoides | reverse complement strand
ATATGAGTCCTTTGCTTAAGATTGGATGCAGAGAAGCTTTATTCCCATCACAGGATTTCCATAATCTTATCCAGAATGGGTAGAAACACATATGAAGCTAATATCAAATTAAGAAAAAAGTATATTACTCCAATAATAACTTATATAAAAAAATAAACAACAAAAGTATGAACATGTAACAAAAATACAAACATAACAATGACATGCTACAAAATATAGACAGATAACAGGAAAGTAGGCATGTTACAAAATATAGGCATGTTACAAAATATAGACATATAACAGAAGTGTAAGGAATGCTACAAAATATAGACATGTAACAATAGAGTAGGTGTGTTACAAAATATAGGAATATAACAGAAGTGTAAGTATGTTATAAGATATGGACATGTAACAAGAGTATAGGCATGACACAAAATATAGACATGTAACAATAGAGTAGGTGTGTTACAAAATATAGGAATATAACAAAAGTGTAAGCATGTTATAAGATGTGGACATGTAACAAGAGTATAGGCATGACACAAAATATAGACATATAACAGAAGTATAAGGAATGTTACAAAATATGGATATGTAACAAGATATAATCAATTCTTTTCACATTACTATTTTACTGCTGTGTGATTAAAATGTATTTAAATGTTTACATATATCAAATTGAGCTAAACTGTTTAAAAAAGTATGATTTTAGTAGATATTTCCAAGAATAATATATGAAATCAATTATATATATATATATATATATATATATATATATACACATAATGTTTTGTAGCTCTAATAATGAAAATTTAAGGATTTCATTATTTTCAATACACTAGAAATTCAATCCTGTTACTCTGAGAATTAAGTTTGTTAAATATGTTTCTATATTCAAATAATAAATTTACAAATATATTTAAATTAGATGAATGATAATTGTAACAACTGAAATACATAATGCCCGTGAATTTTTTATGACAATAACTGTGATGACTATGATATTTAATTACACCATTCACAAGTTGACAATGTAGAAAGCAGAAAAATGTGCAAACAGAACAAACATTTGTCTATATTTGAGAGAAAGTGTGATGAAAGAAATATTTGGAAATTAAATATGATTTTATATATGCAAACATATTTCAATATATTTTAGCCTAACTGTGGAATGCTAGAACTGCAGGTGCAGTCACAGTAATGCACAAGCTTCAGCATTTGATTCTCAAAAGAGGAGGGGTTGGTAAAAAAAGCCAAATTTGCTGTCTTCAATTCAGTTTTTTTTGTGTTTATCCTCAACTATGGTCATGAATGAATATGATCAGAAATACAAATGGCTGAAGCTGAAATGGGACTCCTTTGAAGGATCATAAGAGAACATGGGTTTTTTAAGTGAGTTTTGCTGAAATTAAGTTTCTTAGTGGCTTTTTGTTGTGTTTTTCACATCAAGAAATTGATAAAATTTAAATTATTTAAAAATTATTATACACCACACTTAGAAATAATTACTTAAATCTGTTATTGAAAAAAAAAAATTAAATACTGCTGTAATGTATGTGTATGTGTGTGAGAGAGAGAAAGAGAGAGAGTAAATGAGAGAGAGATGAATATTAAGAGAATGGCTGAATGGTTGTTTTGATCTATTTTGGTTGCACTAATTTTGATATCTAGTTCACATATTCTGTCACTTCATTGGGTTGTTTCATGCTCACAGTTGATAAATTTAACTATATAAAGGTGTGTATAGTCAGTCTTCAGTTACCCCATGGGTGATAAGACAACAATTAGAATTAAAATAACCTTGCTGTAGCTGTTGAAGTGTTCTCGCATTACCCTTAGGATATAGACCAAAACTCCTTTTACCATTAGTGTGAAATAAATTTGAATATGTTTTCATATTTTGATCTGAATTTCATAGTTTGTACATTGTATGGCAGGCACTGCTGGAATTTCCCTGGAAGCATTTTAATCTAAGATCTATGGTAATCGATAAAGAAGAAAGAGTGGAATTTTCAAGAATTTTTTGGATTAAAATTGATAGTGGATGCTGTCAGTAAAAATGCACATCTTATTTAATTTCAACTCAGTTTAGAGTTTTATTTTTTTGGTGCAATTTTATTTATGAAAGATTATCAGTATTTCCTTAAGATATATTGAAAAATGTTAGATCATCTGTTCAAAGAGGAAAATAAATTCCTATTTTCAATTGAAATTTTATATTGCTTATACTTATAAACAAAGACTCAAATTTTAAACTAATAGCAAAAAAACAAAGCAAACAATTATTGTAGCTAATTTTAACTTTTACATATAGTTTCTATAGAAACTGAAATTTGTTTAATATTTAAACTGATAGTACAGTTTCTGAAATGAGGTTCAGTAGCAAGGTATGGCCGTGTGGTGAAAAAGTTCACTTTGTAATCATGTGGCTCTGAGTTCAATCCCTTAGTGCAGTACTTTAAACAAGTGCTATCTACCATAGTCTTGAGATTCTGGGGAGAAGCAATCAAGCATAATGAGTAGTGCATGACCTGAAAGAAATGGGTACGTAGTATATGGGATAAGAGGGGGTGATTAGTATGTTAGGTGGGTTTAGGTAGAAGTGGTATAACACTAGCTAGTTCCCAGGAGTTTAAGACATTGTGGCAATAAACCATGGGAAACTTTTTCCAAGAAGCAGGCTGCATGAGATATGGATCATCATCAGGTGGGCTGCACAACTAAAAAGAATTTAATGTAATTTTTCATTAGGTGTGTCATTCAGAAAATCCAGCAGGCCGCAGTTTGCTCATGGCTGCGATAGACTTACATAAAGAGAGAGACAGTATGTCTATGAGCCAGAGATCATAGTATGCTGTGGACTCAGTCTTTAATTATCAGATATTTTTCATTTAGATGTGATCTACAATGTTTATGTCTTGGAGCAGCAGTGTCCAAGATATTGTTGTATACCATTAGTGGGGAGGGTTCTTACTTGAATGTCAAGAAAGAGCATCTGGAATTTTGAGTCCTACCACCTGTATAGGCTTTGAGGATCACAATTATTGTCCAAGGCTAGAGAACATTTCCCTGATACGAACCATGATTGTATTATTGTGCTGTTGACAGAGACAAGATTGTCATATCCTCATTCAAGAGGGTTTTGAAATCTGTGTTCTTGAGGACAGTGCAATTTTCATGTGTGGTGTCTTGGATGCGCATGAATGATGCCTGTGTACAATGGAAGGTTGGGAAGAAGTGAAGAGTAATATTATCTGCTTAGGAGATAGAAGAGGCAGCAAAAGTAGTGAGGGTGGTACAACTAGCTGTGGGGCACATCAGAATTGAGGTCATGTGTGAGAGTTCTATCAGCAGATACTGAAATGGTACAAGCTTCCATTCAAGAGATGACAGATAAATGTAACCTATATTTAGCTAAGAACTTTAAAATGTTCAAATTCTCTAATTTGAATCCTACAATAATTTCCCTTGTGAAAATATATGTAATTTCCTACTGAAAAAAACTTCAATGGATTTTTTAAAACCATGAACTTACACCAAATTAAATATGCATATGTTTATATAATTCTTCAATAACCAACAAATAAAAGGAGACAAATGTGATATCTCAATAAGATAATAACAGTCAAGATTTGGAGACACAAAACCTAAGAAATACATTTGTCATAATCAAAAACAAATTTCCATTATGTTATTTAATGAGTGATATAAGAAATCACCAGAGTGGTTCCCCAAATGAAGATAATGAAACAGTTCAAAATTTGATTCAAGAAAATATTCTTCACTCTATTTAGTATATAAACCAAGACATAATAGAAGTTGAGAAAATATGATAAAGTGAGTAAGTTTTGAAATAAACTTTATTGATATTAAAGATGACTGTTTCAAAGCTACAGGGTTTCACAGACAAAGAAATCTACCTAGCAATTTCTAACATTAATAAAATGAAAGGTAAATCCCACAATTCTCCAAGACAGGAAGCTATTTTATATGTAAGTTTCCTGATGAAATGTATTGAGTGTAGCAAGCTAATAGTAGACTTGTTAAGTATAGTGTTTCTTCTGCTTACGATGTTGAACTGTATTTTACATATAGTGTGTATTTATTTGCTTTGTGAATATGCGACAGGTTTTATTGAGAATTCACTGAGCACAACTTAACATAGTATAAGCATGGTTTGATTTTCATTGAGGAGCTTATGACAACATTTACCTTCATATTGGTTATAAATGTATACCAATTGTTATTGCTTATTGAAAAATTAAATATAAAATTAGGTACTAATAACTGTAAATATACACATTCTGGCACTTGGTGATTGCTTTAATACTCAACTGTAAGTATGTATATACATACATACAATTGAACTTTAAAGCAATCATCAAGAAATCTCAAGTTGTAAATATCTATAAATTTAATCACAGTTAAACATTTTGGAACTTAAAAAACACCATCTATTTAAAATACAAATTAACAGTAAGTGAACAGAAATCCTCATGGTCAGGTGACACTATAATTGCAGTATACAACACAATGAAATTATGGTCTTAACAATCAGTCATATGAGATATGTGAACAATCCGAGTCTAGATGCTTTGGTTTTATGCAAACACTGGACAATTTGTGGAATATCAAAAGAGCTTAAACACCTTAACACAGTTACCAATAGTTCTCAGCATGACAAATATCAGGCCTCCCTGCCAAATCATTAGTGAAAATTACGAGCTTCTTTACAAATAAATTCAAAAGTATTTTACCTCCATGTGATTCTTTTCTATTTTATTTTTATTCACTTATTTATTTTGCCATGAATTTGGACAAGTTTCAAAAGTTGGAAGTAATTTATCAGAAAATAATAGTACACATAAATAAAACCTATAATAATGTAAGTAGCCAGATGATCATGACTGAGGATGAACAAAACTAGCTCGAAACCGAGTTAGTCACACGATCTTGTCACCTGCTAGAGGATGGTAGGGGTTTGCAATATATACAGTGTGCAGGCTGCACCCATAACCAGCCGGTAGATCTGCCTGAGGTTAAAACAGGAGTAACATAGAACAGCCATATCAATGTGGCAATTAACTTTGAAATAATTGATCTTAGAGTGAACATTTGTCAAGGCAAGTCACATGACACCTTTCACTTGTTGGGGACATCTGTATTTTGTTATTCTTGCTAAAGCAGAAAAGTCTTTTCCAACACAAATATGTTGAGATGAAAAGAAGCAGAATTTGTATAGCCCTCTTTCAGCAATTTGAGTGCTGTTGAGTAGATACAAATTTACTCCAAAAGGTTTGAAATTTTACAAGAGTGAAATGTTTTCAAATACATTCCATATCAACAATTTCTTTTCTTAACTCTTCCAAAATTTCTTTAATATTACATAATTGGATTCACTATCCAATTGTACTTTTATCTGGAATCCCAGGAAGTATTTGTACATAAAATTATCACTTTTCTTTAGATGTTCAAAGAAGATATTTCTGGTAATGGTTGCAATTTCTGTCGCTTCTGAAAAAGTTAGAGGAGAAGGAAATGACATGTAATTTCTTGATAATTCAGTTTACTAATTTCTCAGTTTCTTTCCATGTTGTACTGTTCTCTTTAAAGGTTCATGATGAAAGCATTGACTTTATTGAAGAAGTAAGCAAAATATGATAAATATAACACAAATTTCTCAATCAGAAATTTACTAGATTTTTTTTTTTAATGACAAAAAAAAATATATTTCATCAAGAAGCTCAATTATTTATTAAAGAATTTTTTCACATGACAACCATCAAACTTCCAAGTCCAGTAGCAAGTTTTTATAAGCAGCTCTTGGCATTGGCTGGCTCAGAAAATAATCAGACATTAGTAGGATTGGTTTTAATGACATTCATGATGTTCATAATAACTTTCCTATCAAATGTTCTTCTGAAGAAACAATTATCATTCATTAACGGGTTCTAGCATAAAAAATAACACGTCTACCATTGCAATAATTTCTGATAATTTTGGACACTATTTTTTTGGCTCAGGATTTCCTCTTTTCTTTTTATCTTAGCTAGATGTGTAAATTCTTCTGTACAGAATTCTGTTTTGGAAACTTATCCATTAGATTACCTCTAAGGATAAAACATTTGTATTCCTAAATAAATGCAATTAGAGAATGGGTAGAAGATCATTGCTTACCTAAGTTCAAGTTCAATGTCAAATTAAATATAAACTTTACTGATTAATGTGCTGCAAATTATGACTGCTCTATGGCAGTTATATATGTAGTTCTCAGTACATAGAATCAGTACATGAGAATATAGAATCATTTATAAACCCACAATGAAAATGTATGGTATGATGATTGTGGGGGGCTGGAACTGAAATGCATAGTTTTCATGTAAGCAGATCAAAGAAAACAAACTGTCATGACAAGTTCAATGTATTTGAACTGTCAACAGGTTGTGAGGTCAGCTGATCTTTTACATGACCATAAGGACTAGTTAAGGTTTAGAATCACATGTGTAATGGCTCAGAGAAAACCTGTATGAAAGGCAGAAGTAAAATGCAGATTTCTTGTTTGCAAATCAAAGAGAACAAGTTATCTTGACAAATTATCTTTAATTTCAATCGTTAAAACCTACAGGAATTTGATTTCTTGGAAGTATGGCTATCTAAATAAATAAATGAATGAAAAATTTAAATAGAAACAACATAATTTTAAATTTATTAAACATAGTGATTTTCCTGCCACTTTGTCAAACCTCACAAACCCCCATTGGAGGGGACCAATTCCCCTCTCCTTCATAAAAGAAAGACTGCCTTAGCAAACATGCTAAGTAGATTATCAAATGTAAACTGATTCATAAAACTGAATTTTCTGAGTCAACACAGTTTAACAATTACTCCATAAACAAAACACCAAATAGCAATACATGATTTAATAATAACTTTAATGACAACAGCAACATAGTCAGATAGAAGCAACCTCTGAATCTAGTGGCAAACTACAAGACATGCACTCTCATGGTCAGCAACAATTCATCTGAAATTTAAAGCTTTGCTGAATGAACAGATGAAAAGATACCTTATTTTATGAATGGAAAGAAGTCAAAGCAAAGTTGATGGGTGGAATTTGAAATCAGATGTTGAGCAACAAGACTAAATACCACAGGACAATTTGTATGACACTCCTGATTTGGTCCTCCATCACTTAGATATTTCACAGTATTAAAAAATGCTACAAATCTGCAGAATATCAATGGTGTCAGACCCTCGAATTTGAATGTCATATCAAAAATATCAATATATTGAAAACTACAGGCAATTATTATTTTAGTCACTGTATTAGAATATAGGACAACTTTACCAATGTAAGGCACAAGCATGTGTGCACATAAACACATATTAGAATTAAAGAAAGAAAAGAGGAAAAATGTCACAAAATATTGTTAAAAATATAACAAAAAGACCCACGGACTGATAATTGTTATCTTTATATTAAACACAACTTTAAACTTCGTAATCAGCTTAATTTTTGTAGCTGGAATTCTTTGAATCACAAAAGTAATGATATACTTACTTGAATTATGGGATGACAAGCAGACAAATTTCAAGAAAATTTTCATTTTATTTCCAAAATAAAATCATTAAGTTGTTTAGTGAAAAATAACTTCAAAACGAAATTATAACTAAGATATACCCACCACCAAAAAAAAAAAAAAGGAAAAAAATGTATGAAACAATGTAACAAGCTCAATAAACAACATATGAAGAAGCAAATATAGATATTACAGAAAAAATAAACTAGATAGTATAATAAATACACTAAAAACAAATAAGAAACACAAACTCATTACAAACACATAATGATTAGAATGTGATTAATAAAGAATAAACAAATGAACAATAGAGAAGATGAGATATATACAGTCAATAGTTACAATCTGACTGCAGAATAACTGTGACAATGCGGGAGAAGGAGGAGATGAAATAGTTTTCACAATAATTGCTTTCTGTCCCCTCTGTTTCATTAGCTGCTTCATTATGGTATCAATTCTTGCCACCCCCTTCTCATTGTACCAATGTCTAACAGATGCACAGGAGTCTAAATATTTGGGTGATTTAACACGAGCATATGAATGCACCAATTACACAATATAATCAGACTATTAACATCAACATCTTTAAATAAATGACATTTAAGTCATGTCATAAATCAACATCCTCATCTAAAATATTAACTGTCAGAAATTCAACATCAGCTAAGAACCATGTTAAGAAATATAGAGATAATAAAAGGTAATAAAATGTCTTCTGATGACATCCTATTCATGAATATTATACAAGTACATTTACCATGATTACAGTAATAGTTTCAAATTTCAGCACAGAGCCAGTAGTTTTTGAGAGGAGGTCAAAGTTAATTAGATTAACCTCAGTATTTGACTGGTATTTATTTTAGTCAACCTCAAAAGAATGAAAGACAAGGTTGACTTTGTTGGAATTTGAACTCAGAGCATATAGACAGATGAAATGCCACTAATGGTTCTACAAAAACACTGCCTTTACCATGATTACAATAATTATTGTATTTAAATAACAGAACTGATATACAGTTGTCAAGAAGGAAAAACATAAAAAATGGTCCAGATGGAATCAGGTACACAGTTCTTTCAAAATAAAAATATAAAACTGATTTACTTCTATGAATTTTAAATATTTAAATTTTAATTAATAATTAACCACTCAAGATAATTTTTGCTCATTGAAAACAAAAGAAAAAATAATGACTATCCAACAGCATGCAGCTATTATCTATTTTTTTTAAGGGTTACATATTTCTGCATTTTTCACATCAAATATAACCCTATTTTCATTTTTTTTATTATATACTTAAGTTTCCTGCTTTGTTCATAATAGTTACATAAACATTTATTTTTTTTCACTCAAAGTAGTTAAAAATATCATGCCTTGTTCATTTCTTATATAGATGCTTCTCAGCTTAAACATTATTTTTTTTTCATTATATATTATTTTCATTGTGATTTGGACATCTAAAGTTTAGTTATATAGTGAGAAATTATTATTTGCATCATAGAAAGAAACTGCATAGTACAGAGATTAATGACATCCTTTTATGTTTAGATTTCAAATTCTACAATTGTTAGCATTGGGGTTGATGAAATAAACATTAGTAGCATGTTGGGGGTTGATAAAAATGACAACTCCTCTTCCAGTATCTATGCCTAATTTAGAAATAATAATAATAATGATAATACTTTCTACTAAAGGCACAAGGCCTGAAATTTGGTGGGAGGGGACTAGTTGATTACATTGATCCCAGTGTTTCACTGGTACTTAATTTATTGACCCCGAAAGGATGAAAGGCAAAGTCGACCTTGGTAGAACTTGAACTCAGAATGTAGCAACAGGCAAAATACCACTAAGCATCATCATCGTCATCATTATTATTATTATTAAGGCAGTGAGTTGGTAGAATTGTTAGCATACTGGACAAAATACTTAGTGGTATCTCGCCCGTCGCTACGTTCTGAGTTCAAATTCTGCTGGGGTCAACTTTGCTGCTCATCCTTTTGAGATCAATAAATTAAGTACCAGTTACGCGCTGGGGTCGATGTAATTGACTGATTCCCTCTCCTAAAATTTCAGGTCTTGTGCCTATAGTAGAAAGGATAATAATAATAATAATAATAATAATAATAATGATAATAATAATAATAATAATAATAATAATTATTATTATTATTATTATTATTATTATTATCATCATCATCATCATCATTTCTAAGGCAGTAAGCTGGTAGAATTATTAATATGCTGGGCAAAATGCTTAGTGGCATTTCTTTTGATTCTGAGTTCAAATCTGTCTTTAGATTCTGAGTTCAAATTCTGCTGGGGTCAACTTTGCCTTTCATCCAGGGTTGATAAAAGAAGAATTAGTTGAGCACTGGGGGATGATTTAATTGACTTACCAGCTCCCTCAAAATTTCTGGCCTTGTGCCAAAACTTGAAACCATTATTATTATTATTAAATTAAGCATAAGACCTAGATATTGGGAGAGGGATCTGGTAAGTTTTATCAACTCCAGAGGTATGAAAAGCAATGCCGATAATGGTAGAATTTGAAAGCTAAACATAAACGGATGTGACTAAACACTGTACTGCATAGATTCCATGATAAAAATAATAACAATTTCTTACACTAATGCAATCCCCAGTATTTTGCAGTGTGGACTATAGTTGATTGAATCACAGTATTTATTGATCTTGGAAAGATTAAAAGCAATGTTGATCTCAATGAAACTTGAAATCAGAGCAGAGGGGGATGAAACTAAATATTGAAAGGCACTTAGCCCTGCACTATACTATTCATGCTACTTCACAAGTATAATTAAGATGTGGTAGTATAGCCATCATTCACAAATAAGCATGACTTAGTAACATATACCATGTTCTTATTAATTGTTGTAGGTGCCTATGTAGTCATGAGTAGATACAGACATCCTTTTGGCCTGCCCACCCTGAATCTAGCAACACATTAAGGATATGCTAGCAGGAGGTAGAGAGAGCATTTGCCTGGTATTCACATGCAGCTGAGTAGACTGAAGCAACAGGAAATAAAGTGTTTGCTCCAAGACACAATGCACTGCCTGATCCAAGAACTGAACCCACAACTTTCTGATCATAATAATCCCAACATCTTAATTACCAAGCTACTCTCAATCTATAACTTTAAATATGAAACAAATTATTAATTTCTCATTAGAGCTCTGTTCTTTGTAAAATGTAATGGATGGTATTCTACTTTGAAAAACAGCAAGAAAAAAAAAATCATTTGCAAAATTATGAAAAAGGTTTACAGTATGGTGATATTAAACAACAGGATGTTCAAAGAGTTTCAAAAAGGAAGGAATAGAAATATTGAAAAACTCACGACTAGGACAATAGTATGGACATAGGGTTAAGTGAAGGTAGATACTAGCTATCACATGCATCATACCATGCCAAATTAGAGAGGGGGATGGTCTCACCAACAAGCCTTGAGCTGGCTGTAGGATAAGCAAACTTCAAGTCAATGTATGTATAATATATACATATATAAATAAATATATATATATATTTCCAAATTTTTTTTCAAAGAAGTAACCATGTAAACAGTTGACAAAACAAGGAAAACTGGATTATAGATTCAAGACAAAACCATATTAACAATTCATAATTTGATTTTGAAGCTTATAGACTGATATTTCTTTCAAATAAAGATAAACAAATAAATTTATATTCAAGAAGAACAAACAAAACATAATTTTTATAAAACTGAAAAACAATTGGTTAAATACAATATTTGGAGTGACTTTAGATGGACTACATGTTTGAAAGTATTTAGCAGGAAATATTGACCAGTTGTTAATATAACAATGAATTAGACACAACATTTCTTTCCTTGAGGGAAACCAGATAATCTTCATCAACATTATCATTATAGTGTTGGCAGTAATGAAAATGTTGATGATGATGATGCTGATGATGATGATGATGCTGATGATGATGATGATGCTGATGATGATGATGATGCTGATGATGATGATGATAACAATCATGATGACAATGATGACATCTAGTACACTCTGTAAAGTGGTCGGTATTAGGAAGGGGATCCAGCTGTTGAAACCACACCAAGAGAGACATTAGGGCTTAGCGAAGTCCTTTCACCCATCAATTCCTGATGAACCATCCAATGTCACTCTAACATTTAATATTTATGTCTGCATTTATCTACCTATCTACATCCACACACACACACACATTGTGAAATGGAAGAAATCCTTTTCAGTATTATGGAAAACACCCAAATTTCTATTGCTAAAAATGACATTGCACCTGGTAGGAAAAAGATTAAAATTATGTGCTGTAATACTGAGTTATTTTTCAATGTTCCTAGCAACACATTAAGGATATGCCAGCAGGAGGTAGAGAGAGCATTTGCCTGGTATTCACATACAGTTGAGTAGACTGAAGCAACAGGAAATAAAGTGCATATTTTGGTGCATATAAAACTGAATAGCTCTGTAAATATTTAATTTCAAACTGTTTTTCCTTCAATAGTTTTTCGTATAATTAAAAGTCTTTCTATGCATCTGCAGGAATTTTTTGTGTGATATCTCTTTCTTTCTCTTTTCTCACCCTCTCTCTCTCACTTACTCACCTCTCTGTTGCTTTCTGTTCCTCTGCCCTCTACCACTTTTTTCTCTCTCTTCTCACTACCATACAATCTATGACCATTCCTTTTTTTCACTTGACCACTGACTTGTTCAGTCACCTTTCTCTCAGTCTCTCACCTCCTTCTATACTTTCAACAAAGGGTTTGCTTTTACACCTTTTATTCAACCTTTTCTTCTGTGCACTTTCTGTTTCCAGTCCTACAGCACATTTTCCATTGCAATACTTATACATACGTCTTATGTCAGAGCTGCACAGCTTTTATTTTGTTTGTATATTGTATATTTTACTTCGTTTTTGTATTTGGTTTGCAAGAATTCCTTATGCGAATTCGTGTTGAAGCATTTTTTTTTGTGTCTGGGGAGAATCGTTCTGCTTTAATGCCTTATTAATTAACACACTCACTAATTCAATTTCCACTCATTTACTTATTATTTTTTCTAAAAGTTTCATTGCTTCTTGCAAGATCTTCAATAGTTATTGACTCTGTCTGTTATCAGAGCTGCGTTCTTTTTGTTTCAAGAAAGAACACAGCTCTGATAACAGACAGAGTCAACGACTATGGAAGAGCTTGCAAGAAGCAACAAAAATTTTTAGAAAAAAATAAATAAGCAAATGAATGGAAATTGAACCAGTGAGTGAAGGCATTATACAGAATGACTCCCCCCAGACACAATAAAATATTGTATATCTATTTTGTTTATATAATTACATTTATATTCACACACACTATCTGTGTTGTACCTGTTTGCATCATTGCCCTCAAAGCTCACTTACTGTTCCCAGTAGCTTTTTGCTGTTGACCCCACTAAAAATGAACAATACTATCATTAAAGGCATGAAATTGTAATAATATTTTGGCTGATAACAAATGAGGAAAGAGTATGTCAATGTTTTGTATGTGAATCTTTTGTTCATTCCTTTGTTGTGTTTCTGTTAAATTATTTTTGAAACTTATATATATATATATTATAAGTACAGAAGTGGCTGTGTAGTAATGAGTTCCTGGTTCAGTTCCACAGCATAGCACCTTAGGTAAGTGTCTTCTACCATAGCCAGACAGAAACTGAAAGAATCCCATTGTATATGTATATATCTAAGTATGTCTTTGTGTTCCCCACCACCACTTGACAACTGGTGTTGGTATGTTTATGTTCCCATAACCTAGTGGTTCAGCAAAAGAGATTGATAAAATAAGTACCAGGCTTAAAAAGAAAATAGGTATTGAGGTTGATTAGTTTGACTAAAATTCCTCAAGGCAGTGCTCCAGGATGGCCACAGTCTAATGACTGAACCAAGCAAGAGAAAATACACACACACACACACACACAAGTATGAATGTATATATATGTGTGTGAGT
>NC_068987.1:62047707-62050207 GCF_001194135.2 Octopus bimaculoides | reverse complement strand
TCTAAGATTATTCCTTATAAAAAAAATTAAAAAATGATTAGCTGTAAAACTCTTCTCAGCTACAAACTGTCAGCAGATACTTTCTCTCTGGTAAGAATCAATATCAGACTCTTTCTTTGTTTTAGGGAATTAATCTAGAAAACATTTTCATGTACTATTCTGTTCTGAATACTTTATGGTGGTGTAGATATCTCTCATTATTATTATTAGTCTATTAAGGCGGTGAGGTGGCAGAAGAGTTACCATGCCACAGAAAATGCTTAGTGGCATTTCTTCCAGCTTTATGTTCTGAGTTGAGATATCATCCAGGTCAATTATGCCTTTCATCCTGTTTAGATTGGCGCAGGAGTGGCTGTGTGGTAAGTAGCTTGCTTACCAACCACATGGTTCCGGGTTCAGTCCCACTGCGTGGCACCTTGGGCAAGTTTCTTCTACTATAGCCTCGGGCCGACCAAAGCCTTGAGTGGATTTGGTAAACGGAAACTGAAAGAAGCCCATCGTATATATATGTATATATATGTATGTGTGTGTATATGTTTGTGTGTCTTTGTTTGTCCCCTCACCATCGCTTGACAACCGATGCTGGTGTGTTTATGTCCACGTAACTTAGCAGTCCGGCAAAAAGAGACCAATAGAATAAGTACTAGGCTTACAAAAGAATAAGTCCTGGGGTTGATTTACTCAACTAAAGGCGGTGCTCCAGCATGGCCACAGTCAAATGACTGAAACAAGTAAAAGAGTAAAGAGAGATCAATAAAATAAAGTACCAGTAAAATACTGGAGTCAATATAATTGACTAACCCTTCCCCTAAAAATTGCTGGCCTTGTGCCAAAATTTAAAACCATTGTTAAGAGCCTATTACTTTGCAGTCTTGTTCTCTGATTCTTTTTCTATAACACAAGACTGGTGTACAGGATTTCTAAAAATTTAATTTTTCTCTTTAAATAAAAAAAGTATTGATAGTAGTTCAGTAGTACCATGACTAGAATGGTTTGAAATGATGAATTAATACCATCAGTATTTTTCCCAAAATGCAAAAAATGAGTGATTTCATATTTTTGGCTTGTCATGTTTAGTGATAAAAACTGAGATGTTAAATGAAGACTGATATTACACTTGGAATCTACACCACCAAAAGTAGACTAAAACAGCCTTCATTTTCAAAAAAAGTAAAATTGTTGTAGACCTGTGTAATAATAGGTTTTGCTTTCTCCATGTTTTTCAAAACAGCCATGTTATCTCTAATCTATTTTGGCACTGACACATATCTGTTGTATTGAAAACTGACTGCAAGAAACTAAATTCCTGAGCTACATTTATACATCACTTTCAATGGTTTAACCCTTTAGTGTTTAAACCGGCTGTATCCGGCCCAAATATTCAACACATTTTATGCTCAAACTGGCCAGAACCAGCCTCTCACACCTACCATGCAATGTCATTCTAAAAATAAGCAATTACATCTTTCCTATCTTGAAGCTACAAAATGATATCAGATAAATTTTTTTAAATGTGAATAAATAAGGATTACTTTTGACAAATTAATCTGAACACTAAAGAGCTACCTGGAGAATATATTTCTCATGTTTGAAACAGGAACTTGTTTCTCAATGTAAATACTGAAAGGTAGCACAGGAAGGAGTTTTGAGAATTAAGGAGAGAGGCTTTAAATGTGAATGTATGATATTCATATCACCTAAAGGGTATTAAAAATGTAAGTGAAATGGCTATAGCAGGGAATTCTGCAGACAATAACATTAAAAAAGGTGTAGAATCCAAGTGCAATAAAGTTAAGCTACACATATCAGGAAGATGGACAATATGGTCTTCAATGTAACTGACCAAATGTCACTAAAGATCATTGAAGGAGCCTTGTTGAAGTAAGCTTCTAAAGCCTCAAATAATTCATGGCATATTCAGTGAAGAACATCAAAGTGCATAGAGGTCTTGCCTAGAAAGTGTCCAATGATTTGAGAAATCCTTGATATCCAACTTCTTCAGACAACTCAAGAAGAGAATCTTCTCATCTACCATTGACGCAATCCTCCTTTACTGGTGTGAAAGTTAAACCCTTGCTAGGACCACAGCTAAATCCCTCATTGGTCACTGCACTCAGATACTCTTATACAATCTTCAGCTGAGTGTAGAAAGATGGCAGGTGAACCTCTCAGATGTTGTTGATTGTGCTGAGTAAACTCAGTTAAGTGATGACCTAGGAATTGACCAATGGGAGGATGAACTATGAGTGTTCTTTTTTTCAAAACTATGGCTAAATCCTAATGGAGGAAACTGGCACCAACACTGCAGCTAAATTCTGGTCTTAGATGAATGGAACAAGATATGTGGTATCTTGTCACTGTATCTGACACAAAATTTTTACTTGGTAGGGAATGATGTTCATGATGATGATCAAGAGAGGCTGCCAAGTCTTGAACAAGGCAAAGAATCCCCTTGACTCTTCATTGTCTCCACCTGTTTACCAACCTCTTTACAAAGTAT
>NC_068987.1:62045733-62047590 GCF_001194135.2 Octopus bimaculoides | reverse complement strand
TAATGCTGTTTCTTTGCACCCTGGAAAACAAAAGAAATTATCATTGTTCTATATTGTCTCTGTTCATACAAGACAATGTAACTAACAGAGTAGGTAGAAGAGAGGTTTCATAAGAAGGGGGAAAGAAGAAAGCATATGAAGAACAAAACTTGATGATTGGGGTGACAGATAGAAGAGAAGAAAGGGAAAGGTGTGAAGTTGTCCAAAGAGACAGTAATGGTATTGGTACAGTGTATGTAGAATGTAATGGTAGGAAGTAATGGGAGAGAATGAGTAATGGTTAGCTGCAAAATGGAATGAAGTGTGATAGAAGCCAATAGTGAGTAACCTGAAGAAGACGTTAAGGCTAGGAATATAGAAGGATAAAGTTAAAATTTAAGAAGGGGTATGAGTAACGAGTGGTCAATATTGCAAAGGAAAGAAAACTTATGGATGTTTAAGGGTGAGAGAGTGAAGTTAGTGTGTGTGTGTGTGTGTGTGTGTGTGTGTGTGTGTGTGTTGGGGGTATCAAATCTGATGTAATCTCTTGTCATCTAGGCATAGTGACAAACAGTGGTACAAATAACAGTGGAAAATATAGAGAGCTGGTGGGTGTCAGATGTCAATATATCTGACAGAATCTCATAATACTTAAGCATCACAATGAATGGGAACCACTCGATGCTGCTAAGAGAATGACAGTGAGTAGCATGAGATGAGAGATATACAAAATGTTGGAGAGAAAGAGAGAGAGAGAGAGAGAGAGAATGCATATGTGCATGTGTATGATAGAAGCTAAAAGCAGGTAAGAGAGTGATTGATGTCAATACAGACGTGACCTGAAAGACAGGGGTAAAATATGGGGTGTTACATTAATAGAGTAATCTCTTGTTACTCAAGCAACATGATGGAGTAGGAAAAAAAGTAGATTATGGTAGAGATAGGGACTGTGTATGGGTAGATATAGGCTGGCAGATGTATATGTATGTATGTAGGTATGTATGATGATCATCATCATTACTTAACGTCCCTTTTCCGTGCTGGCATGGGTTGGACACATCATCATCATTATTATATACATCATCATCATCATCATCATCATCGTTTAACGTCCGCTTTCCATGCTAGCATGGGTTGGACGATTTGACTGAGGACTGGTGAAACCGGATGGCAACACCAGGCTCCAGTCTGATTTGGCAGAGTTTCTACAGCTGGATGCCCTTCCTAACGCCAACCACTCAGAGAGTGTAGTGGGTGCTTTTACGTGTCACCCGCACGAAAACGGCCACGCTCGAAATGGTGTCTTTTATGTGCCACCCGCACAAGCCAGTCCAGGGGCACTGGCAACGATCTCGCTCGAAAATCCTACAGGAGCCAATATATATATATATATTATTGATGTCATAAGAATCATTTTATAAACTTTCAACAGAAAGTGAAATAATTCTTTTTTGGAGCATTCACTCTCGAGGCATATCACATAAAACTATAGCATGTAAATATTGGTATGAAAAATGTCATAACATCACTTGCTGGATTTGAACACTGGATTTGCTGTAAAAAACATATGTCTATATGTTTGTGTATGTGTGCATATATCAACCAACAAGGCATCTGCATAGTAGCGACACATTTAAGAAATAACTGCCAAACTTCTCTTAAATCACTTAAGTCCCAGTTGCTTTGTGCATGTATATATGTATTTCTGTATGCATATATATGAACATATGTATATACGTATGTATGTAAGTATGCATGTATGTATGTATGTATGTATCTATCTATCAATCTATCTATCTATCTATGTATCTTATTTCTCTCTCTCTCTCTCTCTCTCTCTCTCTATATATATATATATATATATATATATATATATAT
>NC_068987.1:62039756-62044788 GCF_001194135.2 Octopus bimaculoides | reverse complement strand
ACACACACACACACACACACACACACACACACACACACACACACACACACACACACACAGAAACTAATAACAAGTTAGATTCTACATGAAAGCTAGATGTGTCAGAAATAGCAACCAATTCTTTTTCAAATCACATCCTTGCAGTTCATGTTACTTTGATACAATTGTTGGGCACCACTTGATGGCTCTGCTAGCTTTATATAAAATGAAATAAAAAACATCATTTTAAATCAACATTACAATTCTGCCAAAAAAAAAGATTTTCCACAATTTGAAATGAATACATATACTGCTTTCGTTGTCTTGCTAATTTCCTCCCCACCATCATCTCTCCATCTCTCCCTCTTTTCATAGTTTTGTACAAGAAAAAAATTTAGAGGTCATGTTTATTTAGATGCTGAGACTCAATTCATTTTAATTAAAAAATGAAAACTTAATTTAAGAATTAAAAAAAAAAACAATCAATGTTGATTAACTGGAACAACATTTTGAATTATTAGAAACTGAGAAGACATTTTAAACTACTCTCTTAGGAGTTTCTATATAATTTCTAAGGAAATGAATAGCACTAGCTAAGATTTTAAAGATTTAATTCTTGAGCCTCATGCCCACCTCTAGATTCTAGATTTAAAAATCTGGCAAAATATCTTTCATCTTTCAATTATTTCAGTCATTAGACTGTGGCCATGTTGGGGCACTGCCTTGAAGAAGTTTGAATCAAATGAATTGACTTCAGTACTTATTTTTTTTTAATGCCTGGTTCTTATTCTATCAGGCTTTTTTGCTAAAATCACTAAGTTACTTGAACATAAACACACCAACGCTGGTTGTCAAGCAGTGGTGGGGGACAAACACAAATACAAAGATGACACGTGCACAGACATACACACACATACAACAAGCTTCTTTCAGTTTCCATCTACCAAATCCAATCACAAGGTTTTGGTTGGCCCAAGGCTATAGTAGAAGACACTTGCCCAAGGTGCTTAACAATGGGACTGAAACCAGAACCATGTGGTTGGGGAGCAAGCTTTGTGCCTCACAGTCATACCTGCACCTAAATATATATACCTGTAATCAATAAATACAGTAGTTATGATATGGCTGATTTAATGACATCCTCAGTTCATAAACTCATTTAAGTTTAGAGTAATGATCTAACAAATCAATTATTAGTGCTTATGTGAAGGACACATAGTGATACTGTTAATAGGGGGGGGGGAGCAAAAGTTAAATAATCTAGCTTCTGACTCAGCCAAGTGTGACTACCAATGATGATGAGGAGGAGGAGGAGGATGGTGGTGATGTTGGAACATTTAAAAAATGTTTGTAGATTACAAAATAAACTAATTAATTCAAGATAAAAAAAAATAACTGGTGCAAGAAGCTTACTTCCCAACCACATGGTTCGGGATTCATTCGCACTGCATGGCACCTCGAGCAAGTGTCTTCTACTATGGCATCAGGCCGACCAAAGCCTTGCGAGTGGATTTGGTAGACAGAAACTGAAAGAAGCCCATTGTATACGCGTGTGTGTGTGTGTGTGTGTGTGCGTGTGTGTGTGCGTGTGTGTGTGTCTTTGCATCTGTGCTTGTTCTCCCACTCTTGACAACTGGTGCTGAGGTGTTTATGTCCGTGAAACTTAGTGGTTCAGTAAAAGAGACCAATAGAATAAGTACCAGGCTTTAGAAAAATAAGTACTGGGGTTAATACATTCGACTAAAGATTCTAGAAGGTGGTGCCCCAGCGTGACCTGGCAGAAACATTAGCACTCCAGGTGAAATGCTTAGTGGTATTTCGTCTGTCTTTATGTCCTGATTTCAAATTCTGCCGAGGTCGACTTTGCCTTTCAACCTTTCGGGGTCGATAAGTTAAGTACTAGTTGTGTACTGGGGTCAATCTAATCGACTAGCCCTTTCCCCCAAAATTTCAGGCCTTGTGCCTAGAGCAGAAAAAAAAAAGCAATCCCCAGCATGGTCTTAGTCAAATGATTGAAACAAGTAAAAGATAAAAGAAAAGATCTCCAGTGATAATTATAAGTCAAGATGCTAAATCTTAGAGCTTCTACGTGGCCATTTGATCTGTTACAAATAGCAACAAAATCTCCCTCAAATCACATTCATTATCATCATCATCATTTAACATCTGCTTGTTCATGATTGCATGGGCCAAATATAGTTCATTTGAGGCAGATTTTTCTACACCCAGCCTTCATCTGTTTCCAAGCAAAGTAATATGTGTCCATGGCCAGACATTCTTGCAGAATATTGGAAATAAATAACATTGCTTGTATGACTGACACTCATTTACAACTATCATGTAATGTCAAAACAAGGAAACACAAGTAAACCGCCCCCCCCCACACTACCCCCCTCTCTCTCTCACACACACACACACTATCTCTCTCTTTCTCATACACACACTACCTCTCTCTCTCTCTCTCTAACACACACACACACACACACATTTGTATGATAGGCTCCTTTCAGTTTCTGTCAATCAAATTCACACAAAAGGCTTTGGTTAGCCCAAGATTACAGTGGAAGACACTTGTCCAAAGTGCATGCAGTGGGACTGAACCCAGGACCATGTGGTTGGTAAGCAAGCTTCTTACCACACAACCATGCCTTCTACCACCTTAACCTTTAGCACACTGTAGGTGCATCAAGTCATCATATGAGTTTTCTGTCCTGTAGTGGCTGGGCAGTGGCAGGGAGGAAACAATTGCAGAGAAAATGCAATGTCTTAAAGGTTAAACAGAAGGACATGTTGGATTATATAGTTTGATATATTCTCTGCTTGAGGTAGGAAATATGGCATGGTGATGGCTCAGATACCTTTGATCATGGATAAACTTGACCTGGTTTGACTTGGGTCTAAACAAACAAACATACAATACATGTGAGCACTGGTAGCTATCCAGGGCAAATGTTCTCCTTAATGCATCAATCGAATTGGCTAATTTCTTTTATTTATTTAGTAAACAAACTATCACGTTGCAAAGCTGTTGGCTACTATTTAAGAAGCTAAAAAAATTAATCTTGTCACTATGATTTGGATTACACACAACGAATCAAAGATTAAATGTGACTTGTTATTTTTTCTTTTTTGTGTGTGTTCTATATTAAATCTGCCAGTTCACACAATGCAAATAGTTTTAGCTGTATTAATGGGTTTATGCGAAAATGATGAAATAGAGAACAATTTAATTTTCTATATGACAATGATGAAATTTGTTTACAACGGTAATAATCAAAATGAGTATGATTACAATTATACTCCTTATATTCTTCAGCTACTAACTTTGAGGCACTTTTCAATACTATAAAATTTTGAAGTTAAATTTTTCCTTAGATACATATATCCTCCTCCTCTTTCTTCTAATTATTATTTCCATTTCTCTTCTCAGAGCTCTCAATTTCATTTGCTCTCGTTAATTCTGTAAGAGCAGAGCTGTACATGTCAAAGATCTCACAGGGTCTCTTTCCACAATACATAACACCCAATCACCAATTTCAAGATCCTCACTGTCCCTAATAAAGCAGTTTCCTGAGCATGTTCTACCCTCAGGTCAAGCCCGGTTTCTCTAACATATTTCTCAGACTTGGTGGTTAGTGCTCCCAGTGCCTCTACAACTACTGTAATGACAGTAACTCTTTTCATTACCCACATTTGTGTAATTTCATCTTTTAGTACCTTGAACTTTTCAATATTTTTCAGCTCTTTATCACCCACTCATGCAGCCCCAGGTATGGCATTATCTATGATCTTGGGTTCCTTTTATTCACTACAATAATGTCTGACCTCCAAGCATCAATTACTGAGTCACACTGGATTGTAAAATTCCATAACATCTTATACTCATTATTCTCAGTGATGCCCTGTGTTCCTTCAAGACTATACTTCTCATATAATCTCCAGTGAACAAACTTATCTATGTTATTATGCCTTCTTTTGTATTCCTTTTGAACCAGTTTGCTACACAAACTCACAATATATGAGATTGTTTCATTTTTGCAACCGCACATCCTACAAAGGGGTGATTCGCTGCTCTTATCTATTGAGAACTTGGTGTAATTAGTTCTCAGGGTTGGTTCCTGGCAGCTGCATATCAATGCCTCAGTGCATCCCAGTCCTCAGTCAAATCGTCCATGGTGCAGAAGCAGGACAATGACATATTCTGGAGGAACAGCCCATAGCATAGGTGAGAGGATAAGTGAACATTAGTGGGAACTCACAGAGGAGAAAAGCTCAAGCTTATCAGTGCTATACCAACATGCTAAACTTGAGTATGGTGGGTTTGGTAGATAACATAGATGTTAGGATCTTACTGATACATAGAACAGACACAATTCTTAGACAGATTACAGAGACGACACACATAATAGGAAATAGACCAAGCCTGAACAGAAAATGTGAATGGAGTAATAACCCCACTACCACCACCACCACATTCTGCAACCGAACAACTATGGACAGAATAAAAGAAAAATAAATAATGATACAGATACAAACAGTGTAATATACAAACTTATATACACACATACACATACCTAAGACATAGACACACACATGCACAGATGTAAATGCATGCACATATAGGTTTACATACTATAGAAAGACAAAATGAGATAGACGGGACAAGACCAGACTGGAGTAGAAACACGAAGGACAGAAAGTCACCGAAGAGGTCACAGAATGTGTGACCAAAAAACTCTGATAAAGCTAAAGTGAAGATCAAATAAATAGTGCGCGTGTTTATTGGCAAAAAAAAAGAAAAGAAAATGACCATCTCCAGATATGACTGTGTGTATATATATCATCATCATCATCATCATCATCGTTTAACGTCCGCTTTCCATGCTAGCATGGGTTGGACGATTTGACTGAGGACTGGTGAAACCGGATGGCAACACCAGGCTCCAGTCTGATTTGGCAGAGTTTCTACAGCTGGATGCCCTTCCTAACGCCAACCACTCAGAGAGTGTAGTGGGTGCTTTTACGTGTCACCCGCACGAAAACGGCCACGCTC
>NC_068987.1:62029845-62035567 GCF_001194135.2 Octopus bimaculoides | reverse complement strand
ATATATATATATATATATATATATATATATATATATATACATACATATATATATATACATAAATATATATACACACACACACAGATATATATATACATGTATATATATTTATATAAAGGGCATTATTACAGAAAAATAATAACGCCACACAGTGGACTTCTCAAAATAACCACATTTAGTACCTAATGCGAGGAAAAACAACCAACAGAAGATGACCAACTTTCTTTTAAATAAACTTAAAATACATACATATACACACACACACACGTACATACATATATATATATCTACACATACATACAGGCGTTGGACAAAATAATAGAAACAGCATCATAATTTGAAATATCTATAAAACTGTCAAAAGCTTGTTTATTTTTATGTTTTTTGATTTATTATTAGTGTTGCTTAATATGTTTTGCTAAAATTGCTGTTTCTTTTCAGAAAAAGGTAATTAAAATTCATTAAAATGACAGATCTATCAGACTTTCAAAGAGGTCAAATTGTTGGTGCTTGTATGGCAGGCGCTAGTGTAATGAAAACAGCTGAAATGTTTGGTGTATCAAGAAGTACTGTCTCAAAAGTAATGACAGCCTTTGAGAAAGAGAGAAAAACCTCCTCGTCAAAACAAAACTCCGAAAGAAAACCAAAACTTGCAGATAGGGACTGTTGGACTCTTATGCAAATTGTTAGAAAGGATCACAAAAGTACAGCTCCCCAAATTACTGCAGAACTTAATGACCACCTCGAGAACCTAGTTTCCACAAAAACTGTTCACCGGGAGCTGCACAAAGCCGGATTTCATGTGGTGGGCTGTAATCAGAAAACCACTACTTTCAAAAACAAATGTTACAAAGTGTTTAGAGTGGAGCAAAGACCTACAGAATTGGTCCCTAGAGCAGTGGAAAAATGTTATTTTCTCATACAAGTCATCCTTTACTTTGTTTCCAACCACCAGCCGAGTATACATGTGGAGACAGCCAAAAGAAGCATTTGACCCAGACTGCCTTCTTCCAACTGTTAAAAATGGAAGAGGATCTGTGCCAATCTGGAGGGGGGTGGCTATATCTTGGAAATCTGCCGGCCCAATGGTTTCCCTTCATGGCAGAATTAATAGTCAAGACTATTTAAGCATTTTATTTGATCAAATTCATCCTATGGTTGCTGAACTGTTTCCGGAGAGAAACGCAATCTTTCACCAATTCACACAGTTAAAGTTGTTACTGAATGGCATGAGGAACATTCTAGTGAAATCGAACATCTTATCTGGCCACCACAGTTCCCAGATCTCAATATTATTGAACATTTATAGTGCATTTTAGAAAAACAAGTAAGGATTTGATATCCTTCACCATTGTCACTACAAGAACTGGAGACTGTTTTAGCTGAAGTATGGACAAAACTTCCTTTGGAAACGATTCAAACTTTGTAGGAGTCCATACCTCGCAGAATTCAAGCTGTAATTACTGCCAAAGGCAGTCTTACCCCATATTAAAATAAATTTGTTTGAAATTTTAAGGTTTTTCCATTATTTTGTCCAACCCCTGTATATACATACACACACACACACACACACACATATATATATATATATATATAATGTGCGCACATACATATATATATATACACATACACACATGTATACACACACACACACACACACACATACACAAACATATCATATATGTATATATTTGTTATTATATACATTAAGATATACAGATATTAATCTCAATTATCCCAAAGTCTTTATTCTTTATGTACCAATATCTTCTCAATCATAGTAACACTGTGTTTTTGTTTTTTCTCATTCATTCTCAGTAACCATATTTTTTTTTGGTTTCATACACTCTAATAACTTTGCATAAAGATGTTACTTAATGCATGTTTTATTAAGTTCCGATTCCTAACATCACATGTAATGAACGAAAAAGTAAACTGTTTCACTCCTTCAATTGTGAAAAATCCTCTTTGTTTTAGTTTGCAGATTAATTTCTCATGCAATCCACATGAAAATTCTAAAATGTAGAATAGAATCTATCTCATTCATTTACTTATAGAGCAAGTGCAGTGTATCTAAGCAGAAAGTAAATTGAATCATATATCCAAATTGTTTAGACAGGTATGTAGATGAAATTTTTTCAAACTGCATAGATGAAACAGCTCTGAAACAGGCTTCGGTGTTACAATGTTATATAAACCACAGAGTATGAGTCCGAAAGGTGTCTAGGTTTTGACACTAAGTTCATTTGGTGCTTGTGATATGACAAATGCATTTAATTGTGTTTTAAAGTTGGCTAACAGTAGGAAAACTGCCATGGAATCCATTTCTGCTTAAAAGTTGATTTCTAGTGTCCTTTGCATGCACAGACTTTTGTGCACACACACACATGTATGTACAACTATACATACACATTTACATGCACACACACATGCATACATATGTACATAGATACATAATACATACATTCATAAATACATACCTGTATATGTATTTTTGGAAAATTACATTCTTGTAGTACATGAGAGACTGTATTGGTATAATAGTTTTAGGTGATGAGCTAATACCAACTTAATATTCCATACCTTTCTAATTTAAGAAGCTGAACTTAGCACTGCAAGCAAATGAAACTCTTGACAACAGTTTCGATCAGAGCTCAACCTTAATTTAAACATCACCAACAGCTCATTTCACTTATTCCAATAGAGACATATTTCAAACTTATTATGAGGCTCACATGTAAAGTCCTAGTGCCCCATATATTGTACACACCTGTTCTAAACCTTCCTTTTTGTAATAGGTATATGATAAAAGTAACTTTGTTTACCAGATTTCTTTTTTATTTTCACCTCGGAATAAAAAAGAAATAGGCAGTCAGGTTTCAAAAAAGTCTATATATCTTTTTAAAGAATATTTAAAAATATCAATGATTCTGATAATAAATAATGGTATTATTTTATTACACTCAAAACTAATATTATAGTCAAGATGGTATTCTGTAGTGAAGGAAATTTTATGTGCTAGCACAATTAATTTTACTTTTCTTGCTTGTTAATTAGCTTCATGTCAATTCTTATTGAGTAGACTGATAATCTAAGAAATCACAGCTGTAACAATTTCGTGTTTGCATAATAGTGTGTCTATGACTATGTTTTGTGATACGTATTTCCTTATTTCAGATGATAGTGTGGAATTTAAGGGTGATTTGGTTGCTATTTCTAGCAGTTAAACTACTATAGCAGGTTGTGTAAGTTATACTACATCTGTCTTCTTTTGTCTTTTACTTGTTTCAGTCACTAGACTAGAGCACCACCTCGAAAGGTTTTAGTTGGACAAATTGACCCCCAGTACTTATTTTTTTTAGAACCTGGTACTTATGCTATCAGTCCCTTTTTTACGAAACTGGTAAGTTATGGGGAAGTAAACAAACCAACTCTGGTTGTCAAACACACACACGACAGGCTACTTTTAGTGTCCATCATCCAAATCCACTCATGAAGCTTTAGTTGGCCTGGGGTTACAATAGAAGTTACTTGCCCAAGGTGCCATGCAGTGGACTGGACCCAGAGCCATGTGGCTAGGAAGCAAATTTCTTACTACACTGCCTACACCTAACACAAGCTATCACTTAAAAATTATATCTATATTGTAAAAAAATTCTGAAGTTTGCTTTATTTTCAACATCAGCTTATCTACATAGACCAACATTATCATGTTTGTCATTGTTTTAACATTCACTTTTAATGCTTGTACGGTTTGGCTGGTGTTCATTGGGGCAGATTTTCTACAATCAGATGTTGCCAACCTTCACCTATTTCCAAATAAGGTAATATTTTCCCCATGGAAAATATGTTTCCACGAATGATGAAAAACAAAATGACACTGCTTGCATGAGGGTGATAATCATTTATAACTACTGTGTGATGTCAAGACAATACACACACGAATACATGATAAACTATTTTCAGTTTCTATCTTCCATGACTACTCACAGGTGGAGGCATGTGACTTAGTGGTAAGAGTGTTGAACTCATGATTGTGAGATTGTGGTTTCGATTTCTGGCTTTGATTATAGTTTTGATTTCTGAGTGATGCGTTTGTGTTCCTGAGCAAAACACTTCATTTCACATTGCTCTAGCTCACTCAGCTAGCAAAAATGAGTAATCCTCAATGGACCGGCATCCTGTTCAGGTGGAGAATTTATATGCCATGAAACTGGGAAACTGGCCCTTTACTTAACCTTATGTCTACTCACAAGGCTTCAGTCAGCTCAGAGCTATGTAGAAGATGCCTGGTTCAGGAGTCACACAGTGGAATTGAACTCAATACTATGTGGTTGGTAAGTGAATTCAACCATTCGGCTATGCCTGTGCTTCCATGTTATTGTCTATTTCATAATTCACAGATGAATGAAAAGCAAAGCTAGCTATGACCAACTCCAAGCTCACAATACAGATGCACCAAAGTAGATATTGTAGTATTTAGCATTATTCTCTATAGTTCTGCATTGAAACCTGACTAGTGGTAACTTTGTTTAGTTTTGCAATTCTTTGCCTGTCCTGGTATCACATGTGATACACAAGACATATTTCTCTGGTGCATGGTTTGGCTGGTGTTCATTGAGGCAGATTTTCTACAGTCAGATGTTGCCAACCTTCACCTATTTCCAAATAAGGTAATATTTTCCCCATGGAAAATATGTTTCTATGAATGATGAAAAACAAAATGACACTGCTTGCATGAGGGTGATATTCATTTATAACTAATGTGCGATGTCAAGACAAAACACACAGAGTAACTTAAGACCAATGAAAAGAAAGCTTTATATGATACAGAACATATGAAACAAGATCTAACTAAAAGGTTAATAAAAATAAGTGCTGGTATTATATTAAGTCAGTTTAGTTGACACTACTTCACCTTCCTCACAATAACTGGTTCCTATGTGTAGTTATTTCACTTACATTAATACTGCTTTTCAGAAACATCATGCCCTTCAAAAGCTCTATTTCTTACCCATATATGAAGTTGATTAAAGATACTTATGATAATGAAATTTCAAGTGACTTATACTATCACAGTAATCTGAAGTTAACACTGGTCATAATTTCAACAAGATTTATCAGCTTATAAAATTAGTTAATTAACAGTTATTAACTCAATCAGAAATCAACAATAATCAATGAAGAGCTTCTTGCCATTCAATATTTATTATGTGATTTCAATATCACACTTTCTTCACTTTGATGTAATTTTATGGAAGTCATTATGGTTTTGCTGTTGTCTAATGTTAACATTTCTCTTTGACTTTTTCATTTCATAATTAGGAATTCTTAAAGCTGAAATATTAAAAAAAAAACGTAATTTTCTCTACAATCTGTATCAGTTAAGTAGCTTTCTTCAATTTCCATCCTTATAGCTATATAACAATACTGTAAAGCAACAACGATTTCTTTCTAGACTTGAATCTCTACAAATCTATTCATCAAATTATTTATTATATCTCTTCTCTCAAGGAACAAAATCCTGTATATTGAAAAATATAAATTGCAAAGGAGAAATCAATAAAATGTTTAACCACTACATGGAGAGGCATGTTATGATTGGTATTGTTGTGTCTTTTGCTGATGATACAGTACACCGTTATAACCATTTATGTGTCAGAAAAATAAGTAAAAGGAGAGAGAGAGAGAGAGAGAGAGAGAGAGAAAGAGAGAGAGAGAG
>NC_068987.1:62027194-62029835 GCF_001194135.2 Octopus bimaculoides | reverse complement strand
AGAGAGAGAGAGAGAGAGAGAGAAAGAGAGAGAGAGAGAGAGAAAGAGAGAGAGAGAGAGAGAGTAAAAGAGATAATGTCTTCTTGGTAGGCTGTTGAAATAACTGGTACTAACAAATTAACTTTTGTTTCATTAGTGCTGTAGCATTACTGAAACCAGGGGCCATTAGATCTGGTTGGGTGATATTTTTTGCCAATAACATCTATTCACTCTCATAAGAATTTCATTTGCTTTAAGACCAAGTAGGGTAAAAAGCCAGGGTAGCTTGAAGATATTTCAAATGAGACATGTCAACCATTACAAACATCAAAGTTTAATTGTTTAGTACTGAAAATAATACTAAGTGACCAATATGATATTTAAATCATGAAATGATAACAACAAAATATATTTTTGGGACAATATTTTGTCAGTATAATAGGCTGTTTTGAATAAATTACTTTAGCTGATTTTGTGACAGCTAAAAGTTGATTGGTTTGAATGGTAGACTGTCAAAGTGCCAAGACCAAATCTGTTAACATATGAAGAGGAGGGAATTTCTAAATTGATAAAGTGAAATAAAAAAAAAAAAAAACAAATGAAGAAAAATTTATTTACCTTGAGGTGAGTTGCCATATTTTTCTGCGACAAATTTCAAATCTGCATGTAAATCAATTTCTGTTTCGATTGTACTTGACTGTGAATTTGCAAAATGAATGAACACCTACAATAAAATAACATGAAAATCACATCAAGTTTAATTAGAAGATGAAATTATGTAAATATATAATTTCTTTCACTCAGTAAAAGTATGTATTGTAGCACTTTTGAAGTATCACTGAAATAAAGAATTAAAGATACCAGATATGAGCTTGGAGGACAAAAACTAAATAAATAAAAAAATTAAAAAAAAAAGACAGTGTAAAATCATAGACTTTGCTATACCATATATAGTAGAGTGGATACCAAAGAAATTTAGGAAATTAAGAAATATCAAGACCAAGCCAGAGAGATGAAGAGCTTGCAAGATAGAAATGGGACAATTATTCCTGTGGTGCACTTGGCACAACACTCAAAAACTTACCTAAGAAATTGAAGAAAATTGGAATTGAGATATGTACTGTTACTCTGTAGAAAAGTGCCACCCTGTAATCTGCAAGAATCCTAAGAAAGATTCCTGAGCTATGGGGAGGTTTGTTGTCACCAAACCTCAAAATTGCATTTTTTGCTCATAAAATTCACATGTAATATTTTGAATAATAATAATAATATAATAATAATAATAATTTTCCTGCATAGAAAATACCCTAACCGTCTGTCCAAGCCAGATATTGATCAAAATCTAACACACCAATGGCTACAAGGGACAGGTCTAAAAGGGGAAACAGAAAGGTTTGTTATTGCAGTGCAAGATCAGAGCTTACCTACCAGAAACTACGATGTAAATGTCCTTAAAGATGGATCTGACCTCTCATGCAAAATTTGCGAAAAATTCAAAGAAACAATTGATCATGTTGTTTCTAGCTGCCCAGTCCTCGCTGAAAAGGAGTACTGCATAAGACATGACAGAGACTAGGGCAGTACATACACTGGAATGCTTGTAAATACTAACAAATGAAATCCCATGATAAGTGGTACAGGCACCATCGAGAGGATGTAGTAAACGGCGAGGGCATCACCATCCTTTGGAACTTCCCAATACAGACAAAAAAAATTGATTCCAATCGACCAGACATTGCGATCAAAGACTACAACAGAAGAACTTGTCTGTTAATAGATATGTCTGTCCCACAAGATCAAAATGTCTCAAGAAAAGAATATGAAAAGTTTTGTCACTATAAAGATCTTCAAATTGAAATAACAAAAATGTGGAAGCTTAGTACTATGATAACACCAGTAGTAATTGGTGCATTGGGAATGATAAAGAAGGGAGCTGAGAAGTATATTAAGCAACTCCTTGGTAACTTCAATCTTCATGAAGTACAAAAGATAACCTTGATGTGTACAGCCAATATACTACGGAAAGCAATCTCCATCTAAAATGGAATAAATGTGGTGATAATTTTAGCATGCATAGCAAAACAAAAGTGCTCTTGCTACTCTTGGCCTCTGGAGGATGCCCAGTACTAAGGCAGCTGAAATAAAGTTATAATGAAAAGAAACCATAAATGATGATGATGATGATGATGATGATGATGATGATGATGATAATAATAATATTTTAAAGGATTGACCTAATTCTTCATAAAGCTAAAATGTTCGGCAAGTTCTGTTGAACTACTGTTATTGTACCTGACATCATATTGCACCTCAACCGGGGCTACCAGATGGTCTGAAAGACCAATTCTATGACACCTTCTTGCAAACTACCTCGTCGACGAGTGACAGGGACCTTATCTTTGTGGCTGGAGACTTCAACGGTCATGTCGGACGTCGTGCTGGAGGCTTCCATGGCATACATGGAGGCTATGGCTTCGGTTCCCGCAACGAGGAGGGAACCAGACTGCTGGAGTTCTGTGATGCAACCGATCTTATGGTCTGCAATACCAACTTCAGGAAACCTGCCAGTCACCTAGTCACCTACCGCTCTGGCAGACACTCTAGCCAAATCGACTACATCCTCGCCAGAAATAGGGAAAGAGGGCGGCTTATAAATGCCAAA
>NC_068987.1:62018545-62024597 GCF_001194135.2 Octopus bimaculoides | reverse complement strand
TTTTCGTGCGGGTGACACGTAAAAGCACCCACTACACTCTCTGAGTGGTTGGCGTTAGGAAGGGCATCCAGCTGTAGAAACTCTGCCAAATCAGACTGGAGCCTGGTGTTGCCATCCGGTTTCACCGATCCTCAGTCAAATCGTCCAACCCATGCTAGCATGGAAAGCGGACGTTAAACGATGATGATGATGATGATCATATCTTTGCCCATTGAATCTTTTGTTTAATTGTTCTGTTGTACAACCAACATAAATAAAGTTGTGTTTGGTGCATTCTGCTGCATACACCAAATGGGAATCTCTACATGTCCCACCTTCCATGTAAATCATAACATTTCTGTTATGACCCCTGATGGAATTGACTTGACTCATGTTGCAGAATGAATAGGGCTTACCTCTTTTGCAGCTGTTTTTCAAAGTACAGCATGCAGAAACTCTAGTGTTAGTTTTCTTGGAGTCAGAAGTAGAAGTTAATAGCTGTCTTATATTTTAATTCCATCTAAAGGCTACAATAGATGGCTGAGAAAAAATTTGTTTGAAACAAAGATATTTTTCCACAACATGCTAGTAACTTTCATGTAACACTTGAAATGCCAGCAAAATTTCAGTGCCAGTTAACCACTAAAGGTTAACATATTGTACTTTGTCACATATTGTACCTTGTTTGCTAAAATTATGCATGAAAGGTTGACTTCCTTTGCTAATCTTAGTTATGTCATTTGCAATTTC
This sequence comes from Octopus bimaculoides, assembly GCF_001194135.2. Classification (NCBI taxonomy): domain Eukaryota; kingdom Metazoa; phylum Mollusca; class Cephalopoda; order Octopoda; family Octopodidae; genus Octopus; species Octopus bimaculoides. The sequence continues at coordinate 62,023,868 of NC_068987.1, read as the reverse complement.
CTTTAATTATGATTCACCATAACTGTGTTTGACAAAATGGTGTACAAAAGTATTTTTATGTTTCCAGTCATCCCCGATATCAGTACAAACCTGTTTTATCTTCAAAAGTTGAGATTTCAGATTTGACTGAATTATATGATGTGATATCATTCAACCAATAAAATATCTTTAACAATCACATTGCACTCTTTGTAATGTATTATTATTATAATAATAATAATAATAATAATAATAATAATACGTTATAAAAATAGTACGTTATAAAAATAAAAATAGTACGTTATAAAAATAAAACTACTGAATAGTACGTTATAAAAATAAAACTACTGAATAATAATAGTAATAATAATAATAATAATAATAATAAGGAGGAAGAGGTAAGCTGGTAGAATCATTAGCATGCTGGACAAAAACCGTAGCAGTATTTTGTCTGTTCAAATTCTGTCAAGGTCAGCTTTGCCTTTCATCCTTTTAGGGCCAATGAAATATGTATCAGTTAAATGTAATTGACTGGGATCAATATAATTGATTGGCCCTTTTCCCCACAAATTTCAGAAGCATTAGCACATCAGGTAAAATGCTTAGTGGCATTTCTTCTGGCTGTAAATTCTGAGTTCAAATGGAGATAAAGTCAACTTTACTTTTTATCCTTTCAGTTGAGCACTGGGGTTAATGTAATTAAGTAAACCACCCCCAAAATTACTGGCCCTATGCCTACAATAGAATTGATTATTATTATTATTATTATTATTATAATAACTATAATAAGGTGGTGAGCTTTCAGACTCATTAGCATGCTGAGCAAAATGCTTAACAACATTTCGTCCATCTTCACATTTCGAGTTCAAATTCTGCTGAGGTCGACTTTGTCTTTCATCCTTTCGGGGTTGATAAAATAAGTACCAGTTGAACACTGAAATTGGTGGCCTTGTGCCAAAATTTGAAATCAATATTATTACTATTTCTATTACTATTATTATTAAAGAAGAAAAACCCAACAACAGGGAGAATAATGCCAACAATAACAACAACCACTTCTACCACATGTTTAGTTTTGATTGAGTAGGAGTACAGCATGAAGATTGTGGAACAAATAATTTATTCAAGCAATATTTCCTATCATGATCATCTGATTTAAAGACAGTAGGGGTATTTATTGGGCAAAAATTTGGTTGTTATACCGAGCAATTTGAATAACTACAACAGTAACTGGCTTATATAATTGGCTATAACAATATAAATAATGCATAATGCCTTCATACACACGAATCTCCATATAGCAGTATGATGTATGAAAACGAAAGTTTTCAACTTGAACAAAGTTGTGCTTCTTGATAGAGAGAACAACTCAAAGTATAAATGAAGAATATTATTTTGAAATCTTTCTACGTTGCGAAAATGGTAGATATAAATCAATAGATAAATCTTTAGTTCCATTAAAAGATAAAAGAACAGGCACTTTTGACAGTTTTCTCAATATAGCATGAGATGATTAAAGTGTAATCAGAAGAGATTGTGTGTAGTTTTTTAAACAGCATTTGTATGTGTGTGTGTATATGTGCAGTCTTTTTGTTGTTTTCTTCGAAAGAGTGAGAATGTTCAAGCCACAGTTAAATATAGCTGGACATAAGTATTTCAAACTACAATCCTTTTGAATGTAACTAGTGTATGTTATTGTTGTAGCTGCAGAATGGTAAAATGGTTAAGAGTTTGCTTCACAACCTTGAGATCCTTGGTTCAATCCTAATGTAATTGTCATCTTAACTACACAGTTATATCTTCAGCTACACACACACACATTTTATCATGATCATTATCAATATTGTTAAATTTCTATTTTCCATGTTAGTATGGAGTGCATAGTTTGACAGGAGGGAATGAGCCAGAGGACTATGCCAAGCTCCAATCAATGTCTGGATGTCCTCCTTAATGCCAACCACTTCACAGAATGTACTAAAAAAAGTAATGGTGAAGTTTCCTCCTCGAGTCATACTGACATGTAAGGGCTGGTTTTCATGGTGTACAAATTCCTCACCTGGATGGGATGCTGGTCTGTCGCAGGATTGCTCATTTTTGCCAGCTGAGTGGACTGGAGTTATGTGAAATGGAGTGTTTTGCTCAAGAACATAATATATACTTCATACAGACACACATTTTTCAATGCCATCAAATCAAAATTAAATGAAAACCATACTGGAATAAAAAAAAAAAACATTGTTTGGAATTGAAACTAATCAGGAATTCATCCAAGTATATAGATGCTGATAATGTGTCAAAGGCACACAGCATAGCAATTACTGCAGCAAGGTGTTAATGAAAATGTTAAATTATTTTTAATTATTAGTTTCTTTGTTTTGTTTAAAAATACAAACACGTAGTGTTGAGCAGCAATAAATTTAATTTACATGGGTGCGTGTATATATAATGTTAGTATATAATTTGTGTGTATGTGCGTGTGTGTGTGTGTGTGTGTTAAGGTGGAGAGCTGGCAGAATTGTTAGCACATTGAGCAAAATGCTTAGTGGTATTTCAATTTGTTTTTACATTCTGAGTTCAAATTCTGCCAAGGTCAACTTTGCTTTTCATCCTTTAGGGTTCAATAAAATAAGTAGCAGCTGAGTACTTGGGCTGATGTAATCAAATTACCCTGTCCCCCAAACTCGCTGGCATTGTGCCAAAATTTGAAACTAATATAATATGTGTTTGTTGATATGTGTGTGGGCATGTGGTAACCCTTAAGCATTCAGATTACACAGTCAAATGTATGGCTTATTTATTTACATTGTTTTAAATTAATCGCACATTATCTTGTGGCTTAAGAATTTGATGGTGTAATTGTTTATTTTTAGGTTAAGTGTAAGAATTTAGATCTGGCCAGTTTGAACATAAAAATGGCAGAATATTTTGACTGATCATGGCCAGTTTAAATGCAAGTGTGTGTATATACACACATGTGCAAGTGTGTGTATATACACACACACACACATTAACCCTCACAAATATATACATAATCTGCACATATATTCGCACAATCATATAGATCAGTCTCAATCAACTCGTGATGCCAATCATAAAAAAAAAATGCATACACCCACATGCATGCACAGTGCATTTCCTCTGTTATCCTAGCATATATCAGTGATACCCTGGTTCACATGAACACACTGCTCTGATGCAGATCACTTCACAGCTCTCAGCCTCATGACACAAAAGTGAACATTCTCTAATCAGTATTCCCTCTATACTATTTACACTTGGCATCTCAATTCCCACCTAATCTCTTGTTATTACTCTTAAACACATTTTTTTTTTTCACTCCTTCAAACTCCTGGTCACTTAGTTCTAATTGCCATGACACTACTACGCACTACTACCATGTTAAGTGCTTCATTAGCCTCTAGTATCATATTCAGTTTTTCCCATGAGAAAATTTACCTGTGAAAGACTGTCATCCTATATAAAGAGAAATGTGTCCCTCATTAACATCCTATCAACACAGAGTTTGCACTATTTACAGAACTGATGAATTGCTCACAGCAGATTATCTCTTTGAAATACCCAGCTCTCTTATCTTTTATGTTCTCCCTTTAGGCATCCCTTTGTACTGTTTGGAAGTTTCTATTAACAGGAAAATATTTTCACTTCCATAGCTTCCTTCTATTTTTAATTTTATTCCAAACCTTTCTCATTTTCCAGCTAAATTCCCCAGCCCTAAGTTTATGTTGAAGAGTACATTTTCGATCCTGAACTGATTCAGTGATTACAGTGTGCTAAGGAAAATTAAAAATAACATAATGAGCTTACTGAAGGAAACTAAAAGAATTATCTAAAAGTAAAATGGAGTTCAGTATTTCTTTTATATCTTAGCCAAATTTCAGTTTCAGTTAACTTTCCTGAGATTTCTTTTTTAGTTGTCTTTTTTTTTTTACTTTATCCCTTTCTGCATTTTGATGTATAAACAGCTCAAGGCCAACCAATGCCTTGTGAGTGAATTTGATAGATGAAAAATATGCGGAAACCAGTCATGTGTATATGTCTTTGTTGCAGTATTTGTTCCTACCTTTCAACTGCTTGACAAACAGTGTTGGTTTGCTTATATCCCTATAATTTTGTAGTTCAGCAAAAGAGCCTGATAAGTACCAGACTTGTAAAAAAAATATCAAGTACTGGGGTCTATTTGTTTGACTAAAAACCTTTTAATGCAGTTTCCCAGTAGGGTTGCATTCCAATGATTGAAACAAGCAAACGATAAAAGATCTATAACAGAAAAAGAAACAAAACAAACTATCACATTATTATTTCTAGCATAATATGATAAAAACTTCAAACATTTATTTTTAATTAAAAATATCTAATTCCAAGCTGGCTGCATAAATAAGGTAACTTATTTATCAGATACTAAGAAGTTTTTTTTTTTTAGACAAAGATGAGTAATAAAATTTACCTGATCAAGTGTTGTCTGTGTAACTGAGTATTCTTCAATATTCATTTGAGATTTCATATTCTCCATTATGCAAAATATCTTTGATAAAGAGACTTCTTTAATACCCAATTGATAACTAATCATGTTGTAATGTTTTTCTTTGCAGACTGCATGTGGGAAATGCTCTGTTATGTATTTCATCACAGGTTGAAGATCAGGATGCTGGCCATGTAGTCTTACAGCTAGCAAATAGCCATCACCAAATCTAGTTTTAAAAATAAAGGTAAAATCATTACAAAATGCATACAAAATCATTACAAAATATGAGTGATATTATATATCATCATCATCATTATTTTTGACATCCATTGTCCATGCTGGAATGAGTCGGATGGTTTGACCAGAGTTAGCAAGCAGAGAAGCTGCACCAGTCTGATTTGGCATGGTTTCTATGGCTCGATGCCCTTCCTAATGCCAACCAATTTACAGAGTGTGCTGGGTGTTTTACATGGCACCACACACACACACACACGTAGTTATAGCAAACAAGAATAAAACAAATGTACATTTCATGGGCTGTAACTGCTGAGGACATACGTAAGCTCGCAAGGAATGAAGCCAGTATGCTCCGTTGGATGTGTAATGTCAGTGTGAATACCCATCAGAGTGTAAGTATCTCGAGAGAAAAGCTGAACATTAGAAGCATCAGTTGTGGCGTGCAAGAGAGACGATTGCGCTGGTATGGACATGTGGTGAGAATGGATGAGGATAGCTACGTGAAAAAGTGCCACACCCTAACAGTTGAGGGAACCCGTGGAAGAGGTAGGCCCAGGAAGACCTGGGCTGAGGTGGTGAGGCAAGACCTTCGTACATTGGGCCTCACCGAGGCGATGACTACTG
>NC_068987.1:62003750-62018245 GCF_001194135.2 Octopus bimaculoides | reverse complement strand
GGCACATAAAAGACACCATTTCGAGCGTGGCCGTTTTTGTGCGGGTGACACGTAAAAGCACCCACTACACTCTCTGAGTGGTTGGCGTTAGGAAGGGCATCCAGCTGTAGAAACTCTGCCAAATCAGACTGGAGCCTGGTGTTGCCATCCGGTTTCACCAGTCCTCAGTCAAATCGTCCAACCCATGCTAGCATGGAAAGCGGACGTTAAACGATGATGATGATGATGATGATGATTTCAGGGCATCAATACATGTTTCAATGTTTCAGTCTATACACACACAGACACACACACACATGTACATCTACCTATATATATATATATTTTTATATATGATGTTGACCACTAACGTGGACATTTAATGTGCTAGAAATAGAAGCACATTAAATGTCCACGTTAGTGGTCAACGTCATATATAAAAATGTACTTTAATCCCCTGAGATTGCAGATACTGTTTCTGAATCTCTTTGATTCTTTAAATGTGCTAGCTTCCTGGCAATTAATTGATATTAATTAATATATGATTTTTTGCCATTTTTTAAATAATATATATATATATATAAATTTATATATGTGTATGTGTGTGAAAACTTGTTTAAACAGTTCATGACAAAGTTAATTAAATTAGTTAAGTAATTTAAGTAGTTAAGCAGTTTAGTAGGTAAAGTGATTAAAAAAAGCTGAGATTAACACAAAGAAACTAGTTGAGAAAACATGATAATCAGGGCTGGTTAACTAAGACATTGCCAAAAGGCAAAACCATTAGTGTGTCAGACTACCAGCAAAGATGTGCTTGGTTCATATTCCATCACTTGGGCTGTGCAGTATCAATTTTCAAAGCATTCTACTCTTTCTGTGCAAGAAGAAGAAACTAAATGGGTACCAGTGATACAGTTTAGCAATTTAAGCAGTGCAAGCCCTGTACCTCTTAATGAGCTACAGGGCTTATACTGTTTGTAGTGTTGAGATGAATGTAATTAGCATGGAGAGAAGATATTGATTCTACCAGACTAACAATATCTGGGCACATAAACACAAGGTGTTGTCTCAAATATCCAATGATTTATGGCACTCATTACCATTGATCCAGGATAGAAAAAGATAATGCAAATACATTTGTTTAACGTAATGGTTATTCTTAAAATGATTCCCTGATGAAGCTGATGCCTATTTTATATCTTTCACTAATTTTAAGCCATGACTTGTTTGGTGAGAGAGAAATAACGCATGTTAACAAAGAAATTTTAGATAGATAAAATTGTGTTTAGTGTATGCACTGCTCTCTCACTCAATAATAATAATAATAAATGCCCGGATGCAGTACCAGGCAGTGGCTCTCATGGCTTCTGATCTTAATTGATTGGAAGTGTTATCATGTACATTGTTTTGTCTTGGTATAAAAGATGGGCTACAGCAAATATTCTGCTTAATACCACAGATTTGCTTGTCAGTTGTTTGACCATAACCAGTTGAGCATGTCCCTTGGTGGCTGACGATATGTGCATCTCTGATCATGAGCAGAAGTAGTGGGGGAGCATCATAGCCATGTGTTGAGAGGAATTCTTTGGGGCTTGAATAATTCACCTTTGGGAACATGGGTGTTTTGCTCAACATCCTTAAACAAACCTTATTCAGGGACCTTTTGAGCGGGATGGGCTACTCGACTTGTAGAAAATTCTAACTGGACCCCACCTGCGAGGTCATGCACTGTTTATCTTGATTTGAGATCACCAGGTCGTGCACATATGGTTGTGATGCATGTGCCTGGTATACCCTTATCAGACGGGTAGTCATGATGGGTATATTGGGCTTCGTATATTTTACCCCAGTGTCACTTTGATGGCATGCACAATAATAATAATAATAAAAAGTAAGTGAATGTAGCATGCTGGCACAGAAAGAATACAAGAAAAGACATGATAACCTAGAGAGAGTAATCCACTGGGAGTTATGTAGAAAGCTAGGATTTGAACATACTGATAAGTGATATGAACATGAACCTAGTAAAGTACTAGAAAGTAAGAAATATAAAATGTTGTGGGACTTTAACATTCAAACTGACAGAGTAATAGAAAGCCTGATTTACTCGTAGTAAATAAAGAGAATAGAAAGAGCCAGATAATTGACTTTACAGTCGCAAATGATGAAAAAATCAATATGAAAGGTATAGAAAAAATAGTAAAGAATCAGGACCTAGCCATTCAGTTATAGGGATTATGGAAAGTGTGGGTAAAATGTATTCCAGTAGTTATAGGTGCATTGGGAAATATTCCTAAAGATCTGAACAGATGAATAGAGGAAATAGGCATAAAACCCAGTTTAGTACAGCTCTAGAAAACTTTGTTATTAGGGACAACTAGGATACTTAGGAGTGTTCTTGGCATCTAGGGTTACTTGTTGTAGCCTGATGTTAGGATTTTTTCTTTTCCAACAGTCTAATCTGTTGTGAGTATAGTAATAATAATAATAATCCTTTCTACTATAGACACAAGGCCTGAAATTTTGGGAAGAGGGATAGCCGATTAGATCAGCTCCAATGCTCAGCTGCTACTTATTTTATCAATCTTGAAAGGATGAAAGGCAAACTTGACCTCAGCAGAATTTGAACTCAAAAACATAAAGGCTGATGTAATGCCACTGAGCATTTTGTCAGATGTGCCAACTGGCAGCCATATACTACTACTACTACTACTACCACCACCACCACCACCACCACCAACAACAACAACAACAACAGCAAAAACAACAATGATAATAATAAATAACAAGGCCAGCAATTTTGAGGGAAGAAGGAATAGATGATACCATTAACCCTGAAAAAGTTGTCCTCAACACAATTTGAACTCAGAATGACAAATTCCACAAAACATCTTTTTACAAAACTCTAACAATCCTTACAGCTTGTAAACAATGCTCAAGTGCATCACAACTTGTCAGAAAAGGATGAAAAAGAGAGCAGAAAGCAGCAATAAGTCAAGTAAAGAGCCACAGCATTTATAACCACAGTGCTTAGAACCAGTGTTCTGAAATTTATTCTGTAGGAAAATTGAATGTTTTTTGCATGCTTGTTTTCATTATTTTAATGTTTTACTGGTTTTAAGCTTTGGACTGAAGCTAAGCCAGAGCACCAACTTCAATGAAATAGTTATTACATCAAACTGTGGTTGACTAATAGTTATTTTATCAACCTCAGAAGAATAAGAATAATTGAGTTAATATTGGTATGATGCCACAACTTTGGAGAAGATTGATACAGCTGATTGAAGCAGCTCAAGTACATGATTCAGCATGTATTTTATTGACAACTGAGGAATAAAACGTAGTTTATCTGGTGCTCCACATTCCTACCACTCTACTTAATAACATCAAATGTAATGTTTTATAGCATCATACATGGTCCGTTTTAAATAAGCTATCTTGTTTCACAGAATGGATACAAACAGCTTTGTTAATGTACATAAGAGAGTTAATTATATTGATAGAGACATGCATTGCAAGATGAGTGTTGTTTGTTGAGTGTAAAATGCTATAAAATTTGTTGTAATATATATATTCAGGAGAGAAGTAAACCAATAAAGTTCAAAACAGTGTAGTCTTTAGCATTCAAAAAAACTACATCTGCTAATATTATGAGGCATAACAAAAGGTGTATGGTTAGGTTATATATTCAGATCTTACAACTGTTCTACTATTATTGCATTGAATACCTCTACCCTCTGAACAAGGCACCTAAACTATGCAACTATGCTTGCTTCAATTTGCTTGACCAACTTAAAAAAAAAAAAAAATTAAATGGAAATCAAATATTCCATGTGCTTGCTGCTTACATGGAATAGCTTTACCTCCCCATGGTACCAATTTACAGCTTTTCTAAATCTGACAGAGTCATGCCAATGCTGAATTTTAGTGTAACTTTTAACTTTCTACAGTTTGGCTCCTTTTCAATTCAGTAAAATTTGGGATATTGCTAAATAACCTAATGAAATTCAAATCTGAATAATTTGGTATGCTAGGGAAGCCACCGTATCAAACTGATATTTCTCTGTAATTAGTAATTACAAAGAAATTTAAAACAACTTCAATAAAACATGTATTGATATTGTGAAAAATTCATGATGAAAAATTCAAAATATAGTCATTACTTTTGTAGAGATGGAAATTTCATTTCAAGATGTTTGTATTTCGAAATTTCAGATGGATGAAAGAGATATTTCCAGAGCATAAGATAATGCTTTAAATTTGAATTGAAACAGAGTGAATAATAAAAGTTACATTTTTTTTTATTGAGTTTCACATTTAATTCAAATTCAATTTGACTTTTCAAAAATACCTTTCAATTGATTTTTTTTTTTGCATTATATATATTTTTATTTATTTTTTAATTTGCAATTTCCACAAAATAAATAACTCTGAAAAACAAGACAAAATTCAATAAAATTCTGTTGTTATTTTAAAAATAATTATCAAAAAAAAGAAAAAAAAAAGAAATTACCTATTTTTTAAATGTTGTACACTTCCAAGGCACTGGAACCTACCATTTACCATTATAGCAATTTTTCCACATAGAGCTTCACACTCTTCCATACTGAAGTAGAATTTATGAATTTGTCATTAATAAAAAACAAAAACAAAAAATTTTAATAAGAATATATGAAAAATATTTAAAACAGGGAGAAATTCAAGTTTGTCAAATTATCGATAAGCAAAAAAAAAAAAAACAAACAAAAAAAACAAACAAACTGTAATCAGCTCATCTTTAACCCATATAATACAAAATTTTAACAAAATATTTTATTAACAGAGATAAAAGCTAGCAAGTAATCTAACATGCAAAAGTTATACACTAACTTTATCCCAATCATTTGGGTGTTATGTTTGTTCAACTAATTGCACAACATTATACTTCAAATAAAATGAAGGTGAAAATTCAGACAGCCATTGAGAAAATAATTCAATCCATTAGCATTTCCCATAGTGAGATAGTGTACAGGAAGAATGTATTCAATGAAAAATTCATACAAATCTAAACATTTGCTGTTCTGGATTTACACAAATGCTTTTATTCCACCAAAAATCTGTTTGCTTTTAAATCTTTCTAATATCCTTCACTATCTCTATCTAAACTCAGCACTTAATCAGTTAGGAATATTGTTATTCTTTAGAATTGCACTTCTTTGAAATCCATTACTTAGCCATGTGTTGCAACAAATCCCTAATCTCCATCTCTTGAAATGTTCCTTTTTTCTTTTAGTGAATCAATTAAAATAATTGAATAAACAAAGTGAACCAAAAATATTGATCTCTGGGATCGCCATGGGATCACACATTTACAGGGTGGAGGTGTGGTGCAATTGTTTCGAGTGAAAACTGTACATGGCTAGTTCAGTGTAGAAGTATGCACTCAGGATTTTCCCGATGCTCTACTATCATTGCTAGCTCATCACCACCTTTAATATTAACAATGACACAAGAAAACATCCTATGGATGCTTTAATGCAAATAGTTAGCCTCTTCCTCCTCCTCTTCCTTCTCCTTGTTTAATGTCTGTTTTCCCCACTGGCATGGTTAGACAGTTCAACTGAAACTGGCGAACCAGAGGACTGCATCAAGCTCCAACACTACTGTGCACTGCTACAAAGGAAATAATGCTAATCTCTTTTCTTCCTATTACAGTTATAACTTCAGTTGATTAAAAAATTATATTTGGCTCACTACATTACTATTGGTACACTGCATTTAATATCAATATTTAATTTGGTAAATATACTAAGCACATAAATATTCCATTTTCAGCATATGCAAAGATAATACAGTTAAATTCTCAAATTACTTTTCACAATTCTTCATAGTTTATTTCATTTTACATACATTGATTGTGATAACCTGGTTTGGAATTAATTTAAAGACATTTTTTTTCTTAATCTTTCTCTTAATAGTGAATATTGTTGGAGCAATTATTTTTATAGCTAAATGTCCTTCCTTGTCATTAAGTACTAATGAAAACTGAAGCTAGAAGCATAGCATAATGGTTATATAGGAATATAGGACCATTTAGTCAATAGTCTGACTTGTAGCAGTGCTTCAAATAGCAAAGCTTCATTGTATCATAAACCTTACAGTTAGTATTGTTATACTTGGGGTGGGTCATTTTTTTTTTACCATCCCCAGTTATAACAATATTTGTTTCAACACACGTTTTCACATCAATAATCTTGCTAAACAAATACATAAAGTAACTTACATATAGTAATTTGATTTAAATTTCAATTTCCATAATTATTTCCTCCTCCCTGCTTTCCCCAACTTCTGTGCGCTCTCTCCTCTCTCCCCCCACTTCTGTCATTCTTAAATCTCTTGAACCGATTGGAACCTGTCAAACTATCCAACCCTTGCCAGCATGAAACATGACTGATGATGATGATGATGGATTGTAATGATAATTTAAACTTTTCTAAACATTTATGGGTTATATAAAACAATATTCTACTGCTATGGATACCTGCAGACATCTTAAGAAAATTTGCAATAGCCTCAGTGGTTCAGTACTGAAACAGTTCAATGTTCTCAAATATTCTTCACAGTTAATAATTTTAACCCCATTCTGAGTTCAAATTCTGCTAAAGTCAGCTTTGTCTTTCCTCACAGGTTAATAAATTAAGCATCAACTGGTGCTAGTTCAATTATTGATGTTACTCTACAACAACATTTGTGATGCTGCACCAATATAAAACAGCAATATTCAAATTGTTACCCACTTTCATGCTTACATCAATAGGTACAACATTACTGTGTTGTTAAGAAGTTTATTTGCTAAGCACATAGTTTCAGGTTCAGTCCTATTGCATGGCACCTTGGATAACTGTCTTCTACAATACCCCCAGGCCAACCAATGGATTTGATAGACTGAAATTGAATGAATTTTTTTGTATATGCATGTATGTGTGAGAGCGAATATGTATGCCTCCTTATCTTGACAACATGGGGTAGTTATGAACAAGTGTTACTGACATACAGAGTCCTTTATTTCTTGCTTTCAGTGAAAACATGTTTGGCCATGAGGAAATACTCCCTTGCTTAGAAACAGATGAGGGTTGACAACAATAAGAGCAAAAGGCATCTGCTGAATAAAATCTGTCCCAACAAATTCTGCCAGACCCATGCAAGCCTAGAAAAAAGGATGTTAAAATGAAGATAACAATCATGATGATGATGATGACTCATATGACATTAATGAAAGAATAATAAATACCTGTGTGACGTTAAAATTATAGATCGTCCACTTTTTACTAGACTGTTGATGCAATTCCACAAATATCTCCGGGCTTTAGGGTCCATTCCAGAAGTTGGTTCATCCTTCAAATAATTAACATGGTCAGTTTATTTTAGAATTTTCTTTTCCAACATTAAACATTTTTTTTTATTTAATACAAATGTTTATATAACTTTTCCTCAAACTTTAAAACAACCCTTATTTTTCATTTTTATAAACTGAATGACATTACTCAATTAAGCAGAAGAATAATAAATTCATTAATCAAAATGAAAATGCTCCATGAGTTTGAATGAGTCATTAGTCCTTTATGAAGACTTTGTCACTAATTCTCCTCCTCCTCCTCCTCCAGTGTTTTAAATCTGGGTTTTGTCTCCATTTACGGGAGTGGCTGGATCTGCCTCAATACCATAGCAACTGAGGTAGGCAGGTGCAGCTCACCCCAACCTTTGGGCTGGTTGGTGCTCATTCTCCTTTGCTATCAAGAGGCTTTTTTGGAGCTGGATTTTCTATGGGGAGCATGCCCTTGCTTACCCCCAACCCCAGTTTCTAAACATGAGTGGTCTTGAGACCAAGGCCTCTACTACAATTTTAAAAAAATGTGGTGGAAAACTAGCTCAGGAAGGCAGGGACGCTACACCCTGAGACTCCTTTTGGAGCCCCCTACCTACTAATAACAATGACAATACAATCGGTCTTCTACTCTAAGCTACTATCACCAAAAATCACAGGTAAAAGAATTAAGCATGTTACTGAAATGACTCAAACAAACCTGACACTCCATTAATTAAAACTCCATCGCCAATCTATGCTATTCCTTTACTTTATAAATTAATTTCTATTAATTTAATAATCACTAAGGTGGTACCAGCAGGCAGAATTGTTATTTCGCCAGGCAAAATGCTTAGTGGCATTTTGTCTGTCTTTACATTCTGAGTTTAAATTCTGCCAGGATTGACTTTGCCTTTCATCCTTTTGGAGATGATAAAATAAATACCAGTTGAGTACTGGGGGCGATGTAATTGACTTTCCCCTCTCCAAAATTGCTAGCCTTATGCCAAAATTTGAAACCATTAATTTAGTAATCACTGTTTCACTGTATTGATCAGACAATCAGATGTACACCGCTAGTCACAATGTGTTTCCCTGCATTGTTATACCTTTCACATGAGACCACCCTGCTGGCTAGGTGAGCAGGCCAACGTCTGCTCTGAACAGAAAGCTAGCCTGTCATGGTGTTACCCATTAACAACTGAGCAAACTGGAGCAATCTGAAATGAAGTGTTCTGCTCAAGAACACAAAGCACAGCCAATCTAGAAACTGAAACCATGATAATGTAATCATAAATGTAACAACTTTTGTTCAAAATAGTTCTGCCATATAAATAGTGTTATTGCAGTTCGTGTTAACTAGGTCAAGTTAATCTTTCTCAGATTTACAGCAAAGTAGAAGCTAATCAGACATTGATCCAACCTACAGGTTTTCAAATCAAGTATACCACACTTCAATCTCCCCTGAAACCATGCTACATATGCATTCATGTTGTTGTTTTTTTATTGTGTAGGGTGTAGAGTAAGCTATAGATGATTATAAATAAAATTTTATTTTTAGTTAATAGATATTGTTAGTCTTTTTAATGAAAAAAAGCAGAGTCTGAGAAAATTAGTCCACATTGGCAAATGATATTTAACAATGTTCATACGGGGAGACTGCTACCCTAAACATTTCAGACTGTTTCTCGCACTTGGCTGGAAAATTCAGTACTCATATCTTCTCACAGCATACACACTTGAAATTTACAAAGAACTCCTTGTTAATAGTCTGTCAAGCTATTGTAATGACTCACACTAGAACATGCAAATATCTAATTTTACTTTACAGAGACCAGCAAACCTATAATAGTTGCGAAAAAAGTTAGAAATGAAAATGTTTTTGAATTAATAGGTAACTGTAGTTGATCTATTCTACTTTACAATATAACAGTCCACTATTCAATACAACAGCTCACTATATAATGCAATAGCTCACTATTTTATATAATGGAAAAACATACACACACACACACACTCAGAAATACAATTCAACTATTGATCTATATTGTTAAACTCTATCTTCACAAATTAAACATTAAGCTACCTACCACTCCAGCTATTTTTACACATCCACGTTATCTTCATGCCATAAACTAATAACTAAAATAATAAAATCCCAATCACTCCAGCTATTTTTAAACACTCAGTCTATCATCACACCATAAAATACTAATTATTAAAATGATAAAAAAGTCAATTATGAATATTTAAATCATCCAAAATATGGTGCTACTTCTCCTTCACATTTTGTAAATCATTGCACCAACTGAAATTTTATATGCATCCTTATTTGAAAGTGTTGTTTTGAGTGGCCCTGCTCAACTATATTTCAATAAACTTTAGGCACAGGAGTGGCTGTGTGGTAAGTAGCTTGCTTACGAACCACATGGTTCCGGGTTCAGTCCCACTGCGTGGCACCTTGGGCAAGTGTCTTCTACTATAGCCTCGGGCTGACCAAAACCTTGTGAGTGGAATTGGTAGACAGAAACTGAAAGAAGCCCGTCGTATCATCATCATCATCATCGTTTAACGTCTGCTTTCCATGCTAGCATGGGTTGGACGATTTGACTGAGAACTGGTGGAACCTGAAGGCTACACCAGGCTCCAATCTGATTTGGCAGAGTTTCTACAGCTGGATGCCCTTCCCAACGCCAACCACTCCGAGAGTGTAGTAGGTGCTTTTACGTGTCACCAGCACAAAGGCCAGTCAGGCGATATTGGCAACGGCCATGCTCAAAATGGTGTATTTTATGTGCAACCAGCACAAGAGCCAGTCCAGGGGCACTGGCAACAATCTCGCTCGAAAATCCTTACACATGCTGCGAGCACAAGTGCCAGAAAGGTGACGCTGGGCACAGGTATATATGTATGTGTGTGTATATATTTGTGTGTCTGCTCGTCCCCACCAACATCGCATGACAACCGATGGCGGTTCGGCAAAAGAGACCGACAGAACAAGTACTAGGCTACCAAAAAATAAGTCCTGGGGTCGATTTGCTCGACTAAAGGCGGTGCTCCAGCATGGCTGCAATCAAATGACTGAAACAAGTAAAAGAGTAAACTTCTAGGAATATAATTTGGAAGTTAACTCACATTTAGGTTTTATTAAGTTAGTTAAAGTAAAAAAAGCAATAGCTATGACCTTTGCAGGGTCATCCAGACTAATTGAAATTGATTAGGTGGGTGCCAAGACTAAATATCTATGGTCAGTGTCTGTAGGAAAAATCTTGAGTAAGACAGAACTGGGGATTAGCATGAATGCTTACAGTTGAATGAGAACCATTAATGACAGCCTAAGGACTAGTGGAAATGATAAATGAAGGGGTATGTTAGACCTCAGAAAAAAAAAAGGATCCTGGTATGTTATGGTAATGCTGCCACTAGAATGGATGTCTATTTGAAAAGGAAAAATGAATGCTGTCATCATCATCGTCATCAAACATCTGTCTTCCATGTTGGCATGAAGTGGTATGTTAGGCCTCAGAAGACAGGATCATGGAAGGTGATGGCAATGCTACTAATAGAATAGATGTCTATTTGAAAAGGAAAGATGAATGTTGCCATTGCTATTGTCATCAAACCTTCATCTTTCATGTTGGCATGGGTTGAACACTTTGACAGGAACTGACAGATTGGAGGACTACATCATGTTTCAATGTCAACATATTTTCCATGGTATATGCCCTTCCTAATGCTGATCAGTTTACAGCATGTACTGGGTGTCTTTTACATGACACTCGTACAAGTGAGGTCACCATGCAGCTTGCAAAAACTAAGATCCCCCTCCAAATGAGGTGGAGCTATAGTAAAGATGGAGATGGCATCATGCAAGGAAATGAGTGGGGTTAAGATACGAGAGAAGGGAACATGTTAGGTTTCTTCCTGTGGAGGAGCTATATGTCTACTCATATCATAAAAGAGAGAGTGAGAGAGAGAGAGAGAATAGTGGTGATGAGGTGATAAGTGAGAGGGCGGAAGTAGCTGACAGGGAGCTAGAGAGGCAGAGACAGACAGACAGACAGAGTGAATAGTGGTGATGAGGTATCACAGGTGATCCTCAAGGTGTGAGGTGAACATGTGTGTCAGAATTAGGCTGGGTCTTAAACACTGCTGGGTAGAGCTCGAGTTCCATATAACAACAAAATAAAAGTTACAAAAACAAACAAAACAAAAACAAATTTAAGATAATTGATATCATCATTTTTACTTACCAAGAAAATTATGCTTGGGTTTCCAATTAAGGCAATTGCTGTTGATAACTTCCGCTTATTTCCACCTGAGTATGTCTGTGAAGGTCTGTCAGCATATTTAGTTAAATCTAATTTATATATTGCCCAGTTGGCTACCTGAAATAATAATAATAAACAGCTTTAGTTAAAGGTAAAATTTCATAGGTAAAAATCTGAGAAGTGACATATACATCTAAACTAACTAATAAAGCAAACTAAAATTTTACACACTTTAGATATGAATAAGTTTAAAATTATAATGCAGTGACATAACTATTTAAATGAAGAAAAGCTAGAGAGTAAAGTGGGGAAGACTAAAGATTACAGTCATTATTATTATTATTATTATTATTGAGTTCAAATTCCACCAAGGTTGATTTTGCCTTTCATTCTTACAGGGTCGATAAATTAAGTACCAGTGAAACACTGGGGTTGATGTAATCGATTAGTCCTCTCCCCTAAAATTTCCGGCTTTGTGCCTTTAGTAGAAAGGATTATTATTATTATTATTATTATTAACAATAATAAGGTGGCGAGCTGGCAGAGTCATTAGCCAACCAGGCAAAATGCTTAGTAGCATTTCATTCGCCACTATGTTCTGAGTTCAAATTACGCTGAGGTTGACTTTGCTTTTCATCCTTTTGTGGTTGATAAAATAAGTGCCAGTTGAGCACTAAGGTCGATGTAATTGACTTACCCCTCCCCCATACTTTCAGGCCTTGTGCCTATAGTAGAAAGGATTATTTTTATTATTATGGGGGTGAGCTAACAGAATTGTTAGCATGCCAGGCAAAATGCTTAGCGGCATTTCATCCAGCTTTATGTTCTGAGTTCAGATTCCACTGAGGCCAACATTGCCTTTCGTCTTTTTGGAGGTCAATAAAATAAGTGCCAGTTAAGAAGAGGGGTTGATTTAATCGACTTACCTCGTCCTCTGAAATTGCTGGCCTTGTGCCAAAATTTGAAACCAACATATGTGAAATAGTGTTGATTGAAGTGATTGATTTTTCAATTAGCAATAATAAATATAACTAAGAGTAAAACAAATATTGTGGTTTAACTGAACCACAATAACCATATAAATATTTTTAGTCATTATTATTTAATTTTTAAAAAAAAACCAAAACAATGTAAATTATAGAAAAACAACATAGGTTGATGGTTAAGATTTCCTGAAGAAGTCTTCCTAACCCTGAAATATTGAAATATAAGGAACCAGATATTGCTTCATGAAAACTATAACACAATAAACATGCTATAGGTTACACTATAATTGAAATAGCTAATACATTGAGCTACATAACATGCAGCACTGACATTTTTTACAATGTTGCTTACCTGTTTAACTTCTTTTTCTGGCACTCCTCGGAGTCTGGCATAAAGTTCCAAATGTTCTCGACCAGTTAACAAAGAATTTAAAGCATCAAACTGAGGACAATAACTTATGCTCTGGTAAACTTGGTTTATATTCGTTTTGATGCTATGACCATTGATATATGCATCTCCAAAAGTAGGACTAATTTCACCAGTCAGCATCTTAAATGTAGTTGTTTTACCAGCACCATTGACTCCAAGCAGACCAAAACACTGTCCTTTAGGAACACTTATGCATAAACGATCAACGGCAAGTTGTTTCTTTCTATAACCAGTATAAACCTGAAAGACAAATTAATAAAACATGAGCTTCTAATAAACAATTATATATATATAGCTAAATTACAACTTTTTTGTTTTCTTTTAATATTTACCATTTATTATTTTTTCTTCCAGTCTTTCAAGGGTGTTATTAATGGAGTAGTTGTTTTTATCTTTTTTTTTTCATGGCTAGATGTCATTCATACTTTTAACTGTAAAGCTTAGTTATGTGCATTGCTCAGAGACATAATACAATGACTGTAGTAAAATTTGAACTTATAATCTTATAGCCATTGTGATTAAGTTAGTTAGATTTAGACTCAGACTAAGGTCTGTTATGAGCCCCAGGGTTCAGAAAGCAGGAACTTAATCTGGATTCTGACGCATATAAATAACTGATTTTACAAATCCACCACCTCCACCCTCGAATGTAAAAGTGGTCTATTGCAGGATTAACTTTCTAGCTATTACAGGAACTCATTTTCAGCCGATTGAACTGGAACAATGTGAAATGAAGTCCTTTGTTCAAGAATCAATACTGCCTGATTCAGGAAGTGAAACCACAATCTCAGGATTACAAGTGCAACAACCTAACCACTAAGTCATATGCCTTTACAAATTAGTCAACTGCTTTAGAAAAAGGTTAAAAAAACACACACACACACACTAAAGGAGTTTATGTGTTTCTGATGGTACTAAACTTATCAGTTTTAGCCAAGAAGTAAATATGAATTATTTTGAGACTCCTCAATACACTCAAATCAGACTATATATATATATAACATGCCTTCACTGCATTATCTAGAGGAGTTTTCTAGGACACAGCAACTAATGACTCCTGGATTTTCCATTTCCATTTTCTGAGTAACAGTAAAACTAAAACCAAATCCTTTCATTGTATTATCTAGATGAGTTTCCGAGTTTCCTAGGATACAGCAGCAAGTAACACAAGTCTGCAAGTAATAGTATGCCATAGTAAGGTGGTGAGTGGGCAGAATCATTAGCACACCAGGCGAAAGGCTTAGTGTTCAAATTTCACAATGGTTGATTTTGCCTCCTTTTGAGGGTCAATAACATAAGTACCACTTGAGCACTTGAATCAGTGTAATCAACTTAACCCCTTCTCTGAAACTGCTGGCCTTGCACCAAAATTTGAAATCAATAGTATGTCATAGTTACCAATAAAATTGCCAGAGTTACAAAACTACAAACAGTAAGCACATCGGCAAGTTTAGTCCATAACTTAACTTCAAATTTTCTTTAAAACA
>NC_068987.1:61966069-62002785 GCF_001194135.2 Octopus bimaculoides | reverse complement strand
ATCATTAGTTAAAATATATTCAATGCTTAAACCTTTAGTATTCAGATTTCTTTGTGAAAAGTAATGTTCATTTATTCGCATTCTTTAAAGTTAATTCTATATTATCTTGTAACTTTGAGATTTTGGAATTATGATTGTTTATTTTTAGCATGACATTGTAGGGTAGGTGTGAGAGGCTGGGACTGGCCAGTTTGAAAATAAAATAGGTAGAATATTTGGGCTGGATATAGCTGGTTGAAATGCTAAAGGGTTAATCCCTGTGTGTGTATGTGGGGGGGGGGTATACTTGTTTAAATTCTTGGATTCAATAAGCAAATAATTAGACTGTGGAATATTTGCAGTTCTGAAGAGTTTGGTGGAATTAAGGTGTCTGTTTATTAAGTAAGATCATTCACCATATTGCAGTATGCATTATGTCAGATATCTTCAAGAAAGTAATCATACTAATAGTTAAATGGTGTAACAATGCAACTGCAATAAACAAGTATACACACTTTTTGCTTTAGTAACAGATCAATTAACTGAATCAATCATGTGTAATTTTAATCAATGTATATAACTACAGCATACATTTCTTACTTTAAGTCCATGTAATTCAACAGTAATTAATGTAAATGCTTCATAATATTTCTCATTAAAGCTATTATATAAAAACAGCATAAACACAAATGTATTATTTATAGAAAGAAAAATGCATTACTATACCAGAATTTTTTCCAGAAAGAGTATTCCAAAAGAAGAGTTATAGTAAAGAAGATAATTCCCAGGATAAATAATGCGAAAAGATTCTGACCAATTTTGTTCCATTCAAATGGATTTAAGTACACCGTTTCACCTGTGAAGAAATAATAAGCATTAATGAAAGAACTACACTGATTTCCAACTGAAGAACCTGGAATTATAATATTGGTAAAGGAAATCTAATTAAAAAATTCATAGTAGGCGTAGGAGTGGCTGTGTGGTAAGTAGCTTGCTTACCAACCACATGGTTCCAGGTTCAGTCCCACTGCGTGGCACCTTGGGCAAGTGTCTTCTACTATAGCCTTGGGCCGACCAAAGCCTTGTAACTGGATTTGGTAGGCGGAAACTGAAAGAAGCCCATCGTATATATGTATATATATATATGTATGTGTGTGTATATGTTTGTGTGTCTTTGTTTGTCCCCCCCCAACATCACTTGACAACCGATGCTGGTGTGTTTACGTCCCCGTAACTTAGCAGTTCGGCAAAAGAGACCGATAGAATAAGTACTAGGCTTCCAAAGAATAAGTCCTAGGGTCGATTTGCTTGACTAAAGGCGGTGCTCCAGCATGGCCACAGACAAATGACTGAAACAAGTAAAAGATTAAAAGAGTAATAGAGAATTCTATCTGGCAGTTGATACCCAATTCATGAGTTTAAAATAGAGTAGGCTGTAGCTCACCACCTCATCACAAGAAGTTCTTGATTAAATTCAGAGTCAAGACCCAAAATTAAAAGTACCTGAGACAACTGGGGGATTCTGGTCTAAGGGTGAACATTCCCAGGCTGATTTGGTACCTAAGTTACGATTTGAGGAACTGCTCTGCTTAGAAACACTTGAAATGCCAGAATCTGATTTGTACTCAGCACTTAAGAACAAGTAGTTCAATACACTATCCCATTAGCTACCACTACTCTATGTAATATCCTCCTCTTCCTCCACTGCCACAAATAATACCACAGACTGTCACTCTGTATTGACCTCAAATTATGTTGGTCTTGATCTTTCTTTCTTTGCTTCTTTGGCCTCTAGTGCACTGTTTCTCATAATACTCTATCTAACTGGATACACAGAACATGTCCAAACCATTTCCATCTGTTTCTCAACAAGCCATTCATTGATACCGATAACTTTGGTGACCTCTTGTATTTTGCCAAATCTTCAAACAGATTTGATATCTGATATCTAAAATTCTCCTTTGTCCTCAAAAATGTGAAAATAGCAGATGTGGTTTCATATGGACAAACCCAAGTTATTTATTATTCATTGTGAAATTTTCAGAATTTTTCAGTTAACAGAAATCGATCTACCTATTGAGTTTTTCCATCTCCTCTCAATAAGAGTTACATTGAAGTTTGCAACTGGGTTCCTTTTCAATTATCAACTACTAGCATGACTAAGTGAGTATATTGATCAAGTACATATTATGTAGAAAGATTTCTTTGTTCTCTTATAAGACAGAGATTTCTCTACATAAGTTTTAAATCATACCCTCTTTGTGTGGGTTCACAAAATATGGGTGGATGGAGAAGGCACATGTTTATCCAAACATTAAAGGAATACTGCAAATTTGTAAATAAGAAATGTAAATAGAAAAGATAAGAAAGACAAAAATGCCTTACAATTGAGGGAAAGATAGAAACTAGTTGAAGTTGCATCTATATGTAGAGACTTAAAGTAAACTATGTGTAGGAATTTCATATATTCAAACATTTATAAATGTCATGTATAGATGAGAGAAAGAGAGAGAAAGAGGGAGAAAGAGAGAGAGAGACAGACAGACGGAAAGAGACAGATGGCTAAATGTGTTACTTATCTAGGTGCACTTATAAATCAAAGATATTTGTCTGAGCTTTGTTATAAGTTAATTCTTGACTTACCAAACCTTTCACTGATTTCATATATTAATTGATCTTGAGCCATTTGTACAAGTCCTCGCCCAAAGCAATATTGAGGCAGCAATAGAAATACCTTCTTCAGAATATCATTTACATACCTTAATTCCTGAAAGTGAATAAACCAATTAAACCTTTAGCATTTAGATTACTCTGACAAATGCAATGCTTATTTATTCACATTGTTTCGAATTAATCATGCATTACCTTGTAACTTCGAGATTTCAGTGGTGTGATTGCTTATTTTTAGCATGACATGGTAGTGAAAGTCTAAGAAGTTAGATCTTGTTGCATTGAACATAAAACAGGCACAATATATGGGCTGGTTATGGCTCAGTGGTAGGGCTTACAATCATGAGGTTGTGAGTTCAATTCCCAGACTGGGCTGTGTGTTGTGTTCATGTGCAAGGCACTTTATTATTTTAATTTGCTCCAGTTTACTCAGCTGTAGAGGTGAACTTTCTAGGTGCAATCTCATGGTTATTCGTAACTGTGGAGGTCTTTACCTTTTACCCTTTTATATCATTGGAGCATTGCTTTACAGCTGGAAGTCCTTTCAGTCACTAAACATTACCTGTTCTTCAAGTAAGGGAAACTCTTAACCCACACATTTTCAAAAGCATGATTGAGTGGAAGATTCTTTGACAGAAAACTGACAACAACAGTAACAACACGTAAACTAACACACAGACATAGACACACACACACATCTATATTTAATGAGCAAAATGTAAAAAGGAAAAATAAAAAGAACAAAACAATTTATTGAAACTTATGAACCTTACCTCATCATCATTCTGTAACATTTCCAAGATAAAGGTAGCTAATGTCGTTATTGTACCCAGAAAGACATTGGTACAAGACAGTGCAACAAATGCTGTACTTGGAATGTCAAAGAAGCGAGCAAATGGGTACATCATAGGAATTATAGCCCATCTAAAAGAAAAAAAATAGACAAATTTTATTTTGTGTGTGTGTGTGTGTGTGTGTGTGTGTGTGTGTGTATATAAACCAAAGTCTTAATAAGTAGGAAGGCAGACAAACCACAAACCCCTTCAGGTAGATGGCTCTGCTCGATCTGTAGAAAAGGCGTAGGTAGAAACTCTATAAGATGTACCCAGTGTAAGCTATGGACACATAAGAGATGCAGCAATATCAAAAGAAGGCTAACTGGGAGAACAGTGTTTGTGTGTGGCAAATGCTTGGGAGCAATAAACACTGAAAATGTACAGAGAACAGCTTCCATCACATTCCAAGATGAAAAACTAGAAGTAGTCGATAGCTTCCATTACCTAGGTGACCAAGTCAGTAGCGGGGGTGGATGCTCTGAGAGAGTAGCTGTTAGAAAAAGAATAGCCTGGGCAAAGTTCAGAGAGCCCCTACCTCTGCTGGTGACAAAGGGCTTCTTGCTCAGAGTAAAAGGTAGACTGTATGACGCATGTGTGCGAACAGCCATGCTACATAGCAGTGAAACAGGGGCCTTGACTGCTGAGGACATGTGTAAGCTTGCAAGAAATGAAGCTAGTATGCTCCACTGGATGTGTAATATCAGTGTGTATATACGACAGAGTGTAAGTGCCCTGAGAGAAAAGTTGGACATAAGAAACATCAGACACGGTGTACAAGAAAGACGACTGCACTGGTATGGTCATGTGTTGTTTATGGATGAGGACAGCTGTGTGAAAAAGTGTCACACCCTAGCAGTAGAGGGAACCTGTGTGTAAGAAGTAGACCCAGGAAGACCTGGGATGAGGTGATGAAGCACGACCTTCAAATGTTGGCCCTCACCGAGGTGATGACAAGTGACCGAGACCTTTGGAGATATGCTGTGCTTGAGAAGACCTGGCAAACCAAGTGAGACCGTAACAGTGGCCTATGCCAGTGCAGCATAACCAGACCATTTAAGAGTACCCTTCAATCATTGGGTAAGAAACTGCGCTTGCGAAGACCTGTTGAGGCAAGCAAAGACCTGTTGAGGCAAGCGAAGTTGTTGTCATAGCCGATGACAGTACCGCTTGATTGGCTCCCATGTCAGTGGCACATAAAAAGCACCATTCGAGCATGGTCAATGCCAGTGCCGGCTGACTGGTCCCGTGCTGGTGGCATGTAAAAAGTACCATTTGAAAGTGGTTGTTGCCAGTTTCACCTGACTGGTTCCCATGCTGGTGGGACGTAAAGAGCACCATTCAAACGTAGTTGATGCCAGTACTGCCTGACTGGCCCTCATGCTGATGGCACATAACAAGCATCCACTATACCCTAGGAGTGGTTGGCGTTAGGAAGGACATCCAGCTGTAGAAACTTTGCCAGATCAGACTGAAGCCTGGTGCAGCCTTCTGGCTTACCAGCCCTCTGTCAAACCGTACAACTCATGGAAAGCAGACATTAAATGACGATGATGATAATATATATATATATATATATATATATATATACATACATTCTTTATTGGAATATATCAAAGTGTACAATTATAGTAATAAATATTGGGCTGAAAAATTTGGGGGATAGAAAAAGTCAAAAACCAGACTGCAACTTTGTCTTATCCAATGTTTACATGCTATTATTCATTGCTATATGTGTGTACTTTGAGATATTCCAAAAAAGAATTAGTTCACATCCTCTCAAAAGTTTTTTTTGCTAAAATTATCTACAGAAATTATAGCCAGTACTGATTTTTGGTGATGACATTTCCTATCTGGTAGAACCTTAACAAGTGATGTAAAGTGCACAGCTAACACAGTAGAACATGGTATCAACTTATAAAAACGTTTAATATACTTTATAGTATATTATGGTTGCATAATAAAATACCATGCTTCTACAAGTCTCAAAAGTTGTGACATTCCTATGATGTGAACACACACATGTATGTATGCATACATACATGAGGGTTGGCTGAAAAGTTCATAGGATGACAAAGAAACTCTCATGGAATATGAATAAATGAAGTTTAGTTTTCAACATGGCCCCCCTCGTGATCCATGCACTTCTTCCATTGATGCTGCAGCACTTGGATCCTATTGGTGAAGAAGCTTTTGTTCTGTTGGCCAAAAAAAAGTCATCAATAGTAGACATGATGTCATCATCATTGCGATACTGGTTCCCACTAAGTTTTTTTTTCATGTTGGGGAACATGATAATCAAATGGGACCAAATCAGGAGAATAGGGAGGGTGATCAACTAGTTCAAGGTCACAGTCACACTGAACAATTCAGTAGCAATAAAACCACCAAGTTGTTTAATTTTAGAAGAATTTTGATCTAAAATTATGTGCTGAAACCAGTATTATTGTATCTGGGAAGAGTCATCAGTGATAAAGACTATGAACTTACTAACCAGTTGTTGTTTGCTTATATTTCACTTTACTTTCTCTTCCAAGGCAGAATGCTTGCTTATGTCACAAAAATATTTTGTCGTACACTGATCTGTTGCTTTCTCAATTATCGCTCAGCAAAAATATTTTTGGGGATATAAACAAACACCAACTGGCTGTGTAGTTAAGAAACTCACTTTGCAGCCATGTGGTTTCAGGTTCAGTCCCACTGCATGACATCTTGTCATAGCAGATTGGGAAAAGAGACCGACAAAATAACTACCACACTTAAAAAAAAAGTACTGGGGTCAATTTGTTTGACTCATCCTTCAAGGCAGTGCCCCAGCATGGCCACAGTTCAATGACTGAAATAGGTAAAAGATACAAGCTAAAGAAACAAGGAGCTGTTAGTGTGTTTATAGACTTTGTTAGTCATGACACTTCCAACAAAAAAAAAAAGAAACTTGTAAAAATTACTCTGAGATTCAGTGATTTCACAGAGAATTTGATAAATACTTTATCTTATAATCAATGGTTTCAACAGCTCTAATAAGTATGAATAAAAAACTAAAAAAAACTTACCCATAGAGAAACAACAAAGCAATCAAACATGGTAGATTGGTAGAAGAAACATATGCTTGCTGATCAAAAGCCAGAAATATCAGAATGCAGAGGAGAGCAGGGATACAATAGTTTATCTGAGGAAAAGAAATATTTACTTATTTCATTAATTGAATGATTCATTTTCACTTTGTCATTTAAAAGATTAAAACTATAGATATTTAACACAGTAAATATATTTATACATATGTGTATACACACAAACGCAAAGACACACACAGATAGTGCTGCTGTTACAAAGTAAAAAGTACCCAGGATGTTCTGCAAAGTAGTTGGTGTTAGAAATAGCATCAGGCCATAGAAATCATACCAAAGCAGACATTAGAACATGACATAGTCTTTGGACTTACCAGATCCTGTCAAACTGTACCAACCCATGCAAGCACAGAAGATGATGGTTATCATGATTTATGTACACAAATAAGAGGTATAAATAGGTGCAGGCATGGCTATGTGATTGAGAAGTTCACTTCCCAACTATATGGTTTTTAGGTTAAGCCTCACTACATAACATTTTGGGCAAAAGTTTTCTATCAGACTGTGAGATGCAAGCATTTTGGAGTGGTTATCTCCTCTTCAGTTACAGAAACCAAATGGTTTGAATTTGTAAACAAGCCATTCACTGTGATTTGTCATGAAGAGGCTTTCTCGCTGTTGACAAATGGTGGAATTTAAACTTGCTACTGACATATTTGAATTGGTAATAGCATTGCATTTATACACATCACTGCTTAGTACTCCCCACTTGTGATTCTCAGGTCCAGCGTTATCATACTGTATATATAATGTATAAAAATATATAAATTATATTCTAACCAGTAAAAGAAAATGTAAGATAATAAAATTAATACTGACCAAATCCCAAGTGATTGCTGCAAGCCAATAGATTTTATGATTGGTACCACAAACCATCTGTAAATGTTTAGCATTAGTTTTACGTTCTTCAATCAGAAATAGTGTAAAGCTGGCTGGGACAAATGATAATGCAAATAGCACACCAATGGCAATAAGAACATCAATCACACTGGCAACCCTGAATAAAAAAGAAAAGTAATAAAATAAAGAAATATAGCCTTTATGATAACACATCAACATATCTTATGATAATTCTACTTGTCACTCCGTTACTTAGCCCATCTGTAAAGCTTCCACATGATTAGTTGAAGGTGGGAGTGAGGAAGTGGGTGGTGTAGGTAAGGGGAGGGGAAGTGGATGCGTGGGAGAAGTAGTGGTGAGTGAAATGTGTATTTATTCTTTTGAGCTAAGTTTGTTTTCCTCTGTTACTTAGCCCGTCTGTTAGCCCTTAGCTGAAGAGAAAGGTGAAGAGTGAAAGAAAAAAAGAGAGAGAAAAAAAGAGGGTAAGGTGAAGAGTGAGAGAGAAAAAGAGGGTAAGGTGAAGAGTGAGAGAGAAAAAAGGAGAGTGTTGTGTATTAAGTCTATAAAATTGTGCATAAAGTATATAAAGTGTATATATAAAGAGCATTAAGTAATCATCATATCCCAATTTCCTTCACTTTTCAATGATTAGCAGATGAACAAATATCTTTTGATACAGACACAATAGAAGCTACACTTTCAGGCTATCTGGATAAAGTTTTCAGAAATAACCCAATAGGTTTACCATTAATTCCATGAAATATTCACGGGTCCTGCTAGTGATTATTATTATTATTATTATTATTATTATTATTATTATTATTATAACTACTACTACTAGAGGGACTCATGGAAATTCTACAGAATGAAAAAGAGTAAGAGAATCTATTTAAGTAAGAAAGGATGGTTTGCATTTTATTTTTATTATGCTAAGTTATTTCACTTCCAGTCACAATAATAAATTATATGATTTCAAAATTCCCTGTGCTAAGCACTTTATATTTCTCTCTTTCTCTTCACCTCTTAGTTCCACTAATCACATGAGTGACAGCATAATGCATCAGATGGCTATCTGCTCTCTCATTCACTCCTACATACCCTCTTCCTCTCTCTCATTAGCTATAGTATTATCATTATTATTATTATTATTATTATTATTCTATGAATAGGTAGAAGAATCATATAGATTAAGCTCAATAAAAGAAAATACTTTCACTATCAACATACCACCATGATCACCGCCATCATTCTCATTACTATAGTTTTCAGTAATAAAGCTCATTTCAGTTCAGCTGTTTCTTTACATCTACTTTTTGTTGCTGTCGATGTATCTCTACTCTGACAATATAAACGTTATCTGCTTCTCTCTCTCTCTCTCTCTCCTCCGTCCATCTCTCACTATCTGCCTTTCTTTAACCTCACCACCAGAACATCATGCTCTGCTAAATACTATATTCTAAACATTTCTTTTTCTCTTCACCTTTCCCTCCCCACCCTACTGCACACCATTAACACTTCTCTTACCCTCTTTCTCTCTCCCCATTTCTTTTCTCTCATTCTGTGTCTCTCTCTTCAACTAACCATTTGGCCATAGTGTATTATTATACCTTTCTCTTCTCTCTTCACATTCTTCCTCCTCTCTCTTTCACTTTCACGCCACCTCTCACTCACTTCACCTTCACCTCTCTAACTAACTAAAGTATAACGAGTGAACAAACAAGCAGACTATTATATTTCAGAGTCAATAAAATAAGTAACAATTGAGCATTGGGGTTGATGTAATTAACTTAGTCCCTCCCTTGAAATTGCTGGCTTTGTGCCAAAAAATGAAACCATTATCATTATTATTATTATTATTAATATTGTTGTTATTATCATTATTTTTTTCTTGACTATGAAGTTAAGAAGTTCACTTTATGGGTTCAATTACACTGCATGGTACTATGGTCTTGGGCAGACAACAAATGCCTTGTTGTTGAAAGATGGAGGAAATAACACTGACTCATGAGATGTTAGCAGATCAAGATTTAAAGGAACATAAAATTCAGTCACTGTTTAGCAATATGTTAGCTTCTTTAGAGTTCTTCAGACAAGAAAATCTAAAGAAATTCATGGTTGAGTACCTTATAGAAGTGAAAAATTGAAAAATAATTCAACTGAGCCACTTGGTCTTTTCAACAAGAATAACACTGAATCTCTTTTCAATATCATGAAGCCAACGCAAAAGGGTTTCGTCACACAGAAAGAGTATGGAGAAGCTATGAAAACTCTTGATATAAAAGATTATCCTAAAAATCCTAGTGATTATGAAATCAACCAGATAACCTTTCCTACATTCTCATCCATTGCCACAACTGTTTTCCACAAAGAATGAACTACTTTCAAATGTATTATTATTATTATTATTTATTGTCTTTGAACAGCTTCTAATGCTGGAGATGTACTATGGTGCCAGCTGTTCACTACCAGTGAACTAAGGTAACACCTCTTATTTTTCGAGCATCATCCAGAATATTCAAGTGGTTGCAAGCAGTGCAATTTTCTGCAAGTGCTCCACCAGAACGCAGAATTTTTACGCTACTGGTATAAATAAGCTTGTTTCGCGTTGGCAAAAGCGTGTTGATTCTGATGGTGCTTATTTCGATTAATAAAGTTTTGTCTGAGCCCCGATATGTGCATCTGAATTTAAAGGTTAAAAACCGCAAGAACTTTCTTGACAACCTAATAGATATTCAAATTAAAATCCAGAAAATGGAGATGTAGCATTAATATAATTTACTAACTGCTAAAATCCAACATATTCTCTTACAGCCGTTTCAATTTTGCCCAAAGTTTAAATAACAATAAACAAATCATTGTATTGGGCAAAATCTCATCAGAGGAGTAGAAAAGACATACTGTTAGGTTATTAGATGTTATCTTTACAAATCACCTCAAATGACATATATATATATATATATATATATATATATATATATATCTTCATAACCATTTAACATCTGTTTTCCATGCTGGCATGGGCTGGATGGTTTGACTGAAAACTGGTAAGCTGGGGAGCTACACCAGGTTTCAATCAGATTTGGCATGGTTTCTACAGCTGGATGCCCTTAGGGTGTTGGCATTCAGCTCATGGTTGTGGATTCAATTTTTAGAACGAACAACGTGTTGTGTCCTTGAGCATGATACTTCACTTCACATTCTTCCAATCTACTGAGCTGAAAATGGGTAGTAGCCAAATGCTGGTATAGCTTTCTCTTCCTCCAGCTGTCACATCCTGAATATGCCACAGGATCAAAATATGGGAGAGTTGAGATGATGTCTATTTGAGCTCACAACTACATAGGCACCTTAATCCTTCAGCATTCAGATTACTCTGTCAAATGTAATGCTTATTTATTCACATTGATTTGAATTAATCATGTCTTATCTTGTAACTTCAAGGTGTAGATGATGTAGTTGTTTATTTTTAGAATGACATTGTAAGGTAGGTGTGAGACACCAGAATCTAGCTGGTTTAACATAAAACAATTAGAATATCTGAGTTGAATAAGGCTAAAGGGTGAAACTATTAACAAAAATATGGCATATGTCACCAAGTCATACCCATTCACTGAGTGATGGCTGGCTCTTAAAAGTGGTGGTGGATGGTGATGATGATGGAAGTAGAAGGAGAAGGAAGAGGAGAATGTGGAAGAGAGGAAGAAAATGGTGATGATGATGATGAGGAGGAGGTGGTGGATAATGACAGAAATGATACTTACACATTCTCCTCAGTCAGTTGTTTTTTGGTCAATGCCATTGGATGATTAATTGTTGTAATGCCATAATTTTGCAGCTTTGCTCCAGGTGGTAAGGAACTTCTTAGAACAATATTATTCATTATATTAACATAAATAGCAACTGATGCCCAACCTTTGTTATTGAACCAGACCTGAGAAAAGAAAAGAAGAAAATCATACAGTGAGATAATTTTTCAAAATAATTACGATGATAAATAAATGAATATCAGACAACAGGTGTTTCTTTGTTTCCTTTGGAAATAAACAAAATTTAGTTTCTTTTTATCTAGCCATTAGGAATATGTGCCTCATCTTTCTTGGAGAAGTGACGTCTTATAGAACTAATATCAGCTTTAAAGTTTAACCATTTTGA
Source organism: Octopus bimaculoides (assembly GCF_001194135.2). NCBI lineage: Eukaryota > Metazoa > Mollusca > Cephalopoda > Octopoda > Octopodidae > Octopus > Octopus bimaculoides. The sequence goes on along the minus strand of NC_068987.1, from coordinate 61,991,183 downwards.
TACCAACACACAATACTACCCTTGGTCCTATGATATAAAAACTTCTTGTTTTAAAGTGACTTAACATTGAGATTACTTTGTCAAGGAATGTGAAGATGCAGGCTCAAAAGCAGAGCTTTTTCCGATTGAAGTTGGATGTAGAGGATTTGTTGGACACAGTGTGAGGCGATTATTGCTATCGTTAGGCCTAACTCATCGTAAGGTAAATACCACCATGACCGATATCCAAAATACAGTGGAGAAGGCTAGCCACTGGATTTGGTTAAAAAGAGATGATGAGCAATGGCTACAAGAATATAGTGCAAAACCTGGTAATCAGTTGATCTAGCAAGCAGGGCCTCATTTCAGTGAGGAGTGCTGGTGCGCAATGATGCAGTCAAGAGGTAGTCTCTGAAATGGTGCACATTCTCTCTTGATGACCCCATAAACTTTCTAGCATCCAGTATGCAGCGCTTTCAACTGGTAACACTTGCATCTGCAAGTTGTTTACAAAATATCTATATTTGTATTGCTTTGAATTAATCATGCCTAATCTTGTAGCTGTGGGATTTTGATGACTTTTTAGAATGACATCGTAGGTAGTAGATGTGAGAAGGTGGATCTGGCCAGTTTGAACATAAAACAAAAAGAATATTTGGCCCAAAAACGACTGGCTTAAATGGTAAAGGGTTAAATTAAAATCTTCCATTAAAACTTCATGTTAATTTATGTTCCAAACACCACCTTGACAATGACAAAGTTATTTCATTAAATCCTTTATCATTTTCAAAATTAATTGAAATGAAGTTAGGGTATTTCAATAGGAATTTGATAAAATCTTATAAAATGGAAATTAAGTGTGAGTTTTACGAAAGCCAATTGTTGTTGTTGTTTAGTCACTGATCAACCTATAATCAAGAGAGATCCATCCATGACTATTCCATATTATTTCTTGACAACATGTGTGTAGGACAACAAATCCAATGTGTTCTCTGAATTGTTTTAGATGGTAGGGTACAGTCTGATCCTTATAGTAGAAAGGTGTCAGAGACCAGGATGCAAATGCACAATATAATCTTGACATTTTATCTATATCTTTTACCTTTTACTAGTTTTGGTCATTAGACTATGGCCATGTTGAGGTACTGCCTGGAATATTTTAGTTGAATGAATCAATTGCAGTTCTTCTTTCTTCAAGAAGTGGTACTTATTCAGCTGGTCTCTTTTGCTGAACCATTAAGTTACAGGGATACAAATACACCAACACCTGTTGACAAACACAGACAGAAAGACACACGACAGGCTTCTTTCAGTTTCCATCAATCAAACCCACTCACAAGGCTTTAATCAGCCCAAGGTTATAGTAAAAGACATTTGTCCAAGGTGCCATGCAGTGGGATTGAACCTGGAACCATGTGGTTGGGAAGCAAGCTTCTTACCACACAGCCACAACGCCTCTCTCTCTCTCTATATATATATATGTGTGTGTGTGTGGATATCTATATATTATGTAAAAGATGTGTGAGAAAGATACAATGTTGCCCTGATCCCTGACAAGATGCGGGTAGCCTGACTGCACTGATACAGCTACACACTTCAGGATGATGATGATAAATATGTGGCAAACATTGTGCTTCAGTTAAATGTTGAAAGCAAGTGGCTGTACAGAAGATCAAGCAAACAGTAGCTGGTTTGATTAGCCAAGGGCATTTTCTCTGCCAGTGTGGACTGGAAAGAGGCTATGGATCATGCAAAATGGCTAACAAAATACTAAATTGTAAGAATATATAAACCAAATGCTAAAGCAGAGAGAGATACTGGCACTCAACTATCAGGATACTTCTACAGTACAACTGACACATCAAAATATCTAAAAAAAAATCTCCTACCTTAGCAACGTTCTTTGTGATTAATCCCTCTAATAAGCTTTCAACACTTTTCCAGATTGTGTCATTTGCTGCAAAGTTGCTGGATGAGTTACGGGAAAGTCTGTCTATGAAACTTGTAATCTCAGATTTATTCAGTGATTTTAAAGAATTCACTTCACCAAAACTGAAGCCACCATAACTATAAAGAAGAGAGAACACATTGATGATGGATGATGGTGATAATGATGATGATGATGATGATGATGATAATAATAATCCTTTCTACAACAGGCACAAGGCCTGAAATTTGAGAGAGGAGGTTAGTCATTTACATCAACCACAGTGCTAAAATTATTTTGTCAACCCCAAAGATATGAAAGGCATAGCTGACTTTCACAGAACTTGAACTCCTAATGTAAAGATAGATGAAATTCCACCAAGCATTTTGCCCAGAGTGCTAAAAATTCTGCCAGCTTACCGCCTTAATAACAACAACAACAATGATGATAATAATAATAATAATAATAGTAATAATAATGGTTTCAAATTTTGGCACAAGGCCAGCAATTTCGAAGGTGGGGTAAGTGGATTACATTGACACCAGTGTTCAACTGGTACTTATTTTATTGACCCTGAAAGGATGAAAGGCAAAGTTGACTTCAACAGAATTTGAAATCAGAACATAAAGACAGATGAAATACTACTAAGCATTTTGTCCATTTTGACAGATTCTGTCAGCTTGTTGCTTTAATAATCCTTTCTAGTGGATACACAAGACCATGAAATTTTGGAGGTGAGGACTAGTCGATTACATTGACCCCAGTATTTCACTGGTACTTAATTTATCAACCCCAGAAGGATGAAAAGCAAAGTTGACCTCGGTGGGATTTGGACTCAGAATGTAGCAATGGGCGAAGTACTGCTAAGCATATCAGCCAGTAAGTGGAAATAGGAGCACCACAACAAACTACAGCACACAGCCAAGGCAAATAGAGCTGCACTTGGTAGTGCAGTGAAAGCACATAATGAAAATAAGACTACTGAATAATAATAACAATTTCCTTACAAAACCACCACAGTTGAATTGGCCAAATATCTTGAAACAACTAATGACTGGATGAAAATCATGAGAAACATAAGAAGCTTCTATCTTGAAGGGGAGCAAAAAGTTTGTTATTGATTTCATGAATGATATCCAGGATGAATAGCTTGAGGGAAACATGACAACTCTTGTTGCAAAGAAAGTAAAATTAATGACAAAGAAAAAAGTGCATAGAAAACTGGCTAGAAACCTCTGCATGACAAATATGTGGCCCATAGCAAATGAGCTGTTGTTGACCAGAAGCAACCCATCAATAGCTACAAAGCTCAAGACAGAGAGTGAAGGCTTCATCTTCACTGCTCAAGATCAAAGTTTATTGACCCAGAACTACCAAGCCAAGGTGATGAAAAATGAAGTAGATCCAAAGCTCCAATTCTGTATTGATGAGATTGAAATAGTAGACCACCTAATCTCTGTATGTAAAGCACCAGTAGAGTATAAATCAAAATATGACAGAATTGATCAGTATCTACACAGGTTAATATGTTGGTATTATGAAATCAAAACTGCTAACAAGTGATATGAGCATCACCCTGAGGCTGTAACTGACAGAGAAAATGTAAGAATTCTTTGGGACTTTCCAGTACATACACACAGGACCATCAAAGTTAATAAATTAGATATTGTTGTAAAAGACCAAAATAATAAAGTCTGTTTATTGATCTCATGAGTATTCCTTGTGATAATAAGATTTTGGCAAAAGAATTTGTCAAGTTCAGTAAATATAAAGATTTGCTCATAAGAAGAAGACAGAGTAAGAAGTATAGGCCACTGAATGAACCTCAGTATATTACCAGTACTTGATCAACTTTATCAAAATTTAAACTCAAGGAAAATATAGATCCATAACTAAATGCACTATTACTATGGTGTCATTATACAATGGTGTAGTGAAATAACAAACCCTAGTATATTACTGAGACCATTTCATTATCCTCAACCTATGAGGGATAGAAGGAAAAGCTGACTGTGGTAGAAATTGAACTCAAAGTGTACAGGGATGAACTAAATACTACAAAACAATTTTAGTGCAGCATTCTTCTATTTTTGATACTCCACCTTCACCACTATGCAAACAACAAAAATAATAAAAATAATCATAATAATGGTTTCTGATGTTATGTTGTTGGCACTCCATCGCTTACGACGTCGAGGGTTCCAGTTGATCTGATCAACGGAACAGCTTGCTCGTGAAATTAACGTGCAAGTGGCTGAGCACTCCACAGACATGTGTACCCTTAACATAGTTCTCGGGGATATTCAGCGTGACACAGTGTGACAAGGCTGACCCTTTGAATTACAGGCACAACAGAAACAGGAAGTAAGAGTGAGAGAAAGTTGTGGTGAAAGAGTACAGCAGGGTTCGCCACCATCCCCTGCTGGAGCCTCGTGGAGCTTTTAGGTGTTTTCGCTCAATAAACACTCACAACGCCTGGTCTGGGAATCAAAACTGCGATTCCACTGCCCTAACCACTGGGCCATTGCACCTCCACTTCTGATGTTAACACAAGATAAAATAATGATATGAACAGATTTAAGTATGAGTCTAGTACTCATTGTGAAAGTATTAGGGGATGGAGCATGGAAAGCAAAGTCTGGACCCAAGCAGGATTTGAACCCAGAATGTAGAGAAATGTAAATAAATAGAGCAAGGCATACACTACTGTTCTGTTACTTCATTACTACAACAAGAACAACATCAATAATATCCATGATAATCATACTCAAAAAAATATATGAATTTTTTTGTAATTAATGAAAAAAGATTTTAAGAACTCTTATCTAAAAAAAAAAAAATTTATCAATGAAATAAGATTACATTATAACTTTTCAATTAGTTTTATCTCCAATAATTTTCAGATTTCATATTTTAAGATGTATGTGCAGTTTGCCAACTAGATTTGAACTAGGAACCTTTATAACTTAAACTAAGAGAAATAATGTGTTTTTACACCAGGCCACTACTGCATTTACATATCATCAAGTCATTTCAGATATTTAGACAATAGATAAATAAATAAAATCAGAAAAGGAGAAAAATGAAAAAGATCAGATGAAAATATGGTCATTAGCAGAGTTTAAATAGTTTGATAGACATGAGAAGTATGGATCAGTGAATAATATTAGATTCACTTCAAAAGACTCAGATGTCAATGTTGAAGCTAAGTATAAAAGTAGTAAATAAGTAATAAAATAGTATAAAGTAGTAGTAATGCAGTAGAAAAGTAAATGTACTTTGAAGGCTGACAAATTACATTACAAGAAAGTATTAAGAAATAAGTATTTTCAGTACCGTTTTTTAACATATTCCATAGTTGTTTTTACAATCCAATCAGAAATATTACGTCCAGTCATGTTATACATGATATCTGTTTCAGATATAAGTTTTGCAGGGGGTTGAGGATAGGCAGGATCTACAGAGAAAATTGATTTGGTAATTATTTGTAAAGTAGTCAACGTCTGAAGTGACTTATATGAGGGGTTGCTGAAAAGTTCACGGCTTCAAGGGTATAGCAAAAGGCCTGGTTGGAGGTCCAACCTTCTGAGTTCTTTTAAAGGGTTTCAAAAACCTGAAGGACTAAGTGAATCTGAGAGGGGAGTATCATCATCATTGTTTAACGTGTGTTGAATAAAATCATAATAAACTGATCCTCCTGCATTTTCTTTTACCCAAAGCCAGGAACTTTTCAGCACTCCCTTGTAAAAGATGATAGCTTTGGAGCCACTAAATGATATAAATAAAAACAATAAATCCCAACTTGAAACTGTAATATATAACTTAACTGCAATAAAAATGATCACCAATAAGGATTATTTGAAATCTTGGGATTTATTCAACTTTTAAATTCATTCACAAATATGTGTATTTCCCAAATCACATAAAACACTAACAGCATATATGTACATTTCACATTTTCCTGTTATCTTTAGTTTAAAAATGATCAGCACAATTTTTTGCTAAAATAATTTTTTAAAGAATTATCTTCTGCTCTGAATTCATGTTAATACTGGTTTCAAATTCTGATACAAGGCTAGAAATTTTATGGGAGGGTTTAAGTCAATCATATCAACGCCAGTGCTCAACAGGGAATTTATTCTATGGACCATGAAAGGACGAAAGACAAAGTCAACCTCAGTGGGTCTTGGACTCAGAATGTAAAGATGGACAAAATGTCACCAAGAATTTTGCCCGGCAAGCAAATACTTTGGCCAGCTTGACACCTTAATTCATGGTTGGAATTCCGATCTTGAAATTGTGTTGTGTGCCCGAGTCGGCTATATTATTTTACACTGCGCCAGCACACTCAACTGACAGAAATAAATGCTAAGATTGACTGTGCACCTGGTAAACAACAAGTTAGTACTGAGTATTAATAAGTCATTGGTACAACCAAAAGCCTTCAGGTATGAGAAGGTATACATTCAGCAGTGAACTGCTATATCATATCTTTACCTTTTAATCTTTCATATTAACAGCCTATTTCCTTAGAAACAAACACACGTGTTTTACACTACATTTCATTCCTCCTTAAATTTTCATACAGATATAATTCACATGCAATTTAGACACCTCAAATCATGTCTGTACTCGATCCATGAATAGAGATAAGAATATTTTCAATGTATTAATATTTACTATAAATGGTAGTTTCAAATTTTGGCACAAGGCCAGCAATTTTGGGGGAAGGGGCTAAATCGATTACATCAAACCCAGTATTTAACTGGTACTTATTTTATCGACCCTGAAAGGACGGAAGGCAAAGTTGACCCAGGTGAAATTTGAATTCAGAATGTTAAAGACAGATGAAATGCTGCTAAACATGTTACCCAGCATGCTAATGATTCTGCCAGTTTGCTGCCCTAATATTTACTATAAATATTAATGTCAAAGTAGATAAAAAATTGTCAAACTTAGGTTATATTCAGGTATGTCAATCCATACCTTGTGTTATTATTTAGAGGTCTTCACCTTAGCTAATTTATTAACCACATGGAATGAATCTTAAAACTTAAAAAAAAATATCTAGAACAATACTTATAATATCTATCTATCACTAACTATATTGAACATTAATTATTATAAAGTGCTTACGAACCTTTAGGACAAACCTGTACTCCGGTTTCACAAGAGCAGTTTATTAATGTGTCTGGCATAAGGTTGGAAGAAGTCCAGTAAGAAGTTTTATACTGACAAGGGTATCCACTAGAAGACAAAAAGTAAAAAGCACAAAATTATTATTTATAATATTTACACATAATTAAAACCATCAACAGTTTTATTTAAAAAATTTTTTCTATAGTCAAAATAGATAGGATAATTCAAAAACATTTAGGTATTATCATTTATTGCTGTAATAAATATCCCTCATAACCAACCCTAATACTGGAAATGGAAGTGACATGTGTAGGTTGAGGCAAATAAAGAAATATACCCAGGACACATGCCTGAGAATTCAATACTTCAGCAGTAATAAAGAAATTCTGGAAAAAAAAATGGTGACTATGCAATGATTGAAACTTCTCATATTAACAATAAACTGCATTTTTTTCTTATTGCCTACCTTAGTTTCTTAAATAAACAAAACTAAACTAAAAAACATAAACAAACAGAGAAGCATGTTAAGCAATTTCATTGAGGTAGCTTCAAATTGAAAAAGAAAATGTGATGCCTCTGAATTACAAGTATAATACTAAAATTATATTCTGGCTTTCATAAAATAATAGAAAAATCTTTTATTTCTTTTATAAAAAGAAACAACTTTCTTTGATGTCCTGCTGCCAAAGGATAAATTCAAAAATATGTATTTAAGTGTGTAAACATTTTTCTCTACAATTCAAAATTATATCACATAAAGAAAACAAAAATTAAAAATGAAATAATATTAAAAAGAATATTTTTCAAATTTCCATTTTTAATAAGCTAAATAGTGAAAGATGGTATTAAGATGGAAACAATACTTAAATCAAAACATCTCATTTTCAAATTTTAAAACATTTGAAGCAAAAGGTATGAAGGAAGAAATGTTTATTATTTTCAGAACACATTTACAAAACTATAAATAGATACAGCATGTGCATTCTGTAAGTAGTAAGAAATTCTGGCTTTCACTGAGACAAATTTTATTTGATTTCTAATGATTTTTAGCTTGAATATTCCTTATGTGTGTAAAAATAAGTATGTATATAAATAAATGCTTTATTTCCTTGAGATATAAGAGATGCTAAATTAATCAAAGGTAGATAGCACTAAATTGAAAGACATGAACTGTTAAAAATAAAAGTGACAAGAAGGCTTTTGCAGGCATCTACATATACTAAAATGTGCACACAAGCACAGACAGTCTGCTGATAAAGATACTAATCATATGAAAAATCCAACAAACCACCTATATGTACCTATACACCTGCCACCATATAGGCATAAACACGTGTATATGTACATACACACAAATACACATCTCCAAAAAAATAAATGCACCAACAAAAGTTTGGAGATGATGAGACTGACTTGGAGTAATAAGGGTATGTCACTGGTAAGGTCATAAACAGTGATGGTGGGACTAACAAATATGCTGATTGATAGAATGACGAATCAAGCAATAAATTGGTTAATTTATTAATTGATTAACTAGCTGACTAATAATAACAGAAAGAAGTAAAATAGAAGCAGTGCATGCATTTCATCCACACACATAATCATACAAATACATGCACACACATATATAGACATATGCATATATATGTGTATGTGTGTTTTAAATATATGTATATACACATAGGATACAATAATTCATAGAACTGAAATTAAACATAAAAAAAATGAGATAAGTGAATTGAAAAATTTTCAATTTTAAATTTTAAACTGAAAAACTGCTCTTTTTATTAAATGTCAAAATATTTTATTCTAAGTTAAGGATGGCAGGGCATCAAATAATATCTTTTTAAACATAATGAACAACTTAAACTTAAGATGATTTTAAAAGAAATAAAATTCAATTTTTAATTCATGAAATATTATATTTGAGTTGCTGAGTTTATATTCATATATCATTATAGAAGATCATTCTTTTATAATTACAGCAACAACATAAGAGATTTGAAATGCACATCACGAGGTTTTCACTCAAATTATACTAAATATATACGTAAATATATAATAATAATATTAGGGATAAAAATCCAAATTTACAGGTAAAAACTCAGTTAAATTCAATTTATTAAAAATTAAAATTAAATTAAGTTTCACAGTATAAAATATAAATATAAATATATAGTTACTTGGTTCTTTTCCCTAAAACTATATATGTAAATATATATGTATGTAATGCACACACACACACACACACACACTAATATTTGCTAAAATTTTTATACTTACTCAAGTGAATATATACTTTTGTTCATACATCTGTTACCAATTCCAACTCTTGACAATAACATTTGTTCCAAATTTTGTGTAATATTGTTATATGGAGCATCATTACTTTTAGGAGAAAATATGAAAAATTTATATTATTAATTCAAGAAAGCTACAATAATTCATCTATAAAAATAAATGAGATATGTGAATTGAGAGATTTTCAATTTAAAATTTCACACAAAAAAACCTGATTTTTAAATTTCATTTTATGGCAAAATATTTTATTCTAATGTGGGATGAGGGACATTAAATAATGTTTTTTAAACACAATTAGCAATTTAACCTTAGGAAGACTTTAAAAAAGAAAAATTCAATTTCTACTTCATAAGATATTATCATTATTATTATTATAGACATTGCACAGTATACAATATAGTGAGATTGTTGATTGAAGATATTGTATCTACTGGGGATTTGTACTGTTTATCAAGTCACAAGGACCTCAGACACACAGTACTTTATGCAATATGCATGCAGTTCCAAGTAATTCTGACTTTTGTAGGGTATTTCTAAGATTTTCAGATGCTTTTTTCAGATTGGGTGGTATTGAACCCAATGATCCGATGACAATAAGGATAACATAAGGACCAGTTGAGTACTGGGGTTGATTTCATTGACTTACCCCCACCCCCAAATTACTGGTCCTGTGACAAAATTTGGAATCAATATATTTACGTATGTTCCTTTTTCTTATGGTTCTGATAAAATATTTGATCTGGAATCAAATACTGAAACAGATAGTGCTTATTTTTGTAGAATCATGTTTGTTATTTTCCATTCTAACAAACTCATGCACTGTTTGCTATATATTCACATCTTTGTTATCGGTGTTGCTGTTAACCCCAGGTCAGACCTATTTAAGTAGACTTACGATCAAAGGTATTCCATCTATGAGGATCTCATTGAGTGTAAAGCATCTTCACGATAGAAGAAGAAATGTAGTAATGATGAAATATGAACAATTTGTGGGAGCATTATGTCCATGCCTATCAACTAATCAATTCTCTTCAATACTGATAATAATCTTTAAAACAAATAAAAGAAAAATGCCAACTTGAAAAACCTACCTGAAAAACATATATAAGTGACGATCATTTTCGACAGGAACATAATGCCATGGATGGAGAATTAATGGTGGTTCCTCACTGTATGTGGGAATTATCATAGCCAGAATCATGGCAAGCAAAACAAAAGCAGCAGGTAATAAGATCTGCAAGAGAAGAATTCAGTTTAAATATAAAGAGAATAGTGATAGAGAAATGAGACATTATTCTCAAAACATTTAAGAATTCTGAATATAATATAAAATAATAATATTATTATTATTGAGTGAGAGAGCAGTGCATGCCATCAAAGTGACACTAGGGTAAAAAATATATGACACACAGTATACCCATCATGACCATCCATCTGATAAGGGTACACCAGGCACATGCATCACAACCATATGTGTGCAACATGGTGATCTCATATCAAGGTTAACAGTGCATGACCTTGGAGGTGGGGCCCAATTAGAATTTTCTGCAGGTTGAGTAGCCCAGCCAGCTCAAAAGGTCCCTGAATAAGGGATGTTTAATGATGTTGAACAAAACACCTATGTTTCCAAAAGTGAATTATCCAAACCTCAAATAATTCCACTCAATACATGGCTATGATGCTCCCCCACTACTTCTGCTTGTGATCAGAGATGCACATATTGTCAGCCACTAAGGGACATGCTCAACTGGTTAAGGTCAAACAAATGACAAGCAAATCTGTGGTGTTGAGCAGAATATTTGTTGTAGCCCATCTTTTATACCAAGACAAAATAATGTACATGATAACACTTCCAATCAGTTGAGAAGCCATGAGAGCCACTGCCTGATACTGCATCTATTATTGTCATTATTATTATTATTATCATCATCATCATCATCATCATTTAAAGCAGCGAACTGGCAGAATCGTTAGCACACTAGGCAAAATGCTTAGCAGCATTTCGTTTGTCTTTATGTTTTGAGTTCAATTTCTTTTCTACTCTAGGCACAAGGCCTGAAATTTTTGGGTAGAGGGCCAGTCGATTAGATCAACCCCAATATGCAACTGGTACATAATTTATCAACCCTAAAAAGATGAAAGGCAAAGTCGACTTCAGCGGAATTTGAACTCAGAACGTAAAGACAGACAAAATACTGCTAAGCATTTTGCCTGGCGTAGCTCACCACCTTGTTTTGAGTTCAAATTCTGCCAATGTCAACGTTGCTTTCATGCTTTTGAAGTCAATGAAACAAGTTCCTATTGAACACTGGGGTTGATATAATTGACTTAATTCCTCCTTGAAATTTCTGGCCTTGTGCCAAAATTTGAAACCATTATTATTATTATGAAAATGGTGGATTGGAAGAATTGTAAGAACATTAAGCATAATGCCTTGCAATATTTATTTCAGCTCTTCACACACTGAGTTCAAATCCCATTGGGATCCATAAAATAAAGTACTACTCAAGTGCTTTATTGATGTCGATGCCAGCCCCCACCTCCCCGACTGGCTTTTGTACTGGTAGCACATAAAAAGCATCATCCAAACGTGGCCAATGCCAGTGCCGCCTGACTGGCTCCCATGCCGGTGGCATGTAAAAAGCACCCACTACACTCTCAGAGTGATTGACATTAGGAAGGGCATCGAGCTGTAGAAACATTGCCAGATCAGATTGGAGCCTGGTGAGGCCTCCTGGCTTGCCAGTCCCCAGTCAAACTGTCCAATCCATGCCAGCATGGAAAACAGATGATAAACGATGATGATGATGATTATATGATAGTTTAGGCTGTTATTTGAGCAGGCTGAGAAACAATGTAGAAGATGATAATTAACATAAAGAGATGCGTGCATCTAGGAGAATCCATTTGTGCATGCTTCACAACAATTAAGAACAAGTGAAACTGAACCTACTTCACAGATAAAGCCCTTCTTGCTTCTGCGCTGGTAATGGAATCTTTTCTTTAGAAGTGCTATGAATTGTTGGCAGGTTAATTGCCAACCAGTAACTTTGTAGGACCCTTCGCCCTGACAGGCTTCCATCTCATCCTTTGTTTCTTGATCTGAATGATAACAACAACAACAACAACAACAGTAAAATAGAAAGCTCACTGTATAGCTAAGGGATAATTCCATAGGAAAATATTTAATGTGATGTAAAACAATTTTGAAATTGAGCAAAGGAGTGAGGAGTGTACAGGGATGCAGCAAAAGAAAGAGAAACCAACAGACAAACGAGCAGAATGTTTATCAAATTACTGAAATGAGACAAATTCAATTTCATTGGGATTCTTTATTTCCATGTAATAAAGGTTACATATTCTGTGGTTAGATCATTTACACACTATGATTATCTATTAATTTTCAACCAGTGATTTGACACTATATATACATATAAAAGACACTATATATATAAAAGACATATGTATAATAATTTATTATAATTTTATTAAATTTGTCAGCCACCACCATTTTAATGTTCACTTTTTCATGCTTGCATGAGTCAGATGGAATTTGTTGAGGCAGATTTTCTATGATTGGATGCTCTTCCTGTTGCCAACCAACAACTGTTTTCCAAGTAAGGTAATATTTCCTCATGGTCAGGCATGTTTTCACAAAAGATTGGAAATGAAGGATCCTGCTTGTGTGATGGTTACGCTTATTCACAACCATCCATGATGCCAACACAAAGAGGCAAATACATACACATGCATAAACACATACATATATAAACATATGTATATCACTACCTTCCTTTTGCCTCCTTCAGCCATTTCCTCTATAGTAAGACACCTGTATTTTGGAGTACCACATGAACTTCCAGCTCACTGGATCCTGTTAAATCATCCAAGCCATAACAGTATGGAAAACAGATGTTAAATGATGATGAGGTCGATATATATATCATCATCATCATCATCATTATCATCATCATCATCGTTTAACATCCATCTTCCATGCTGGTTTGACAGGAGCTGGTAAACTGGAGGACTATTCCAAGCTCCACTGTTTTGGCATAGTATTTATGGATGGCAGACGAGATGCTTTTTACATGGACTCAGCACTGCCAAGGTCACCAAGTAACTTGCAAGATAAAGATCCTTTGAGAGTAGGGTGGTATTGAAGGTGGTGACTTTGTGCCAGGTGATGAGAGGGATAGAAACAAGTATATGTAAGCATGTACACACACACACACACATATACAGGTCGTTGTTGACTTACGACCACAATTGGTTGTAATCGATTTGGTCATAAGTTGGCCTATAGGCCTACATAGTTTTGTTTTATTTTCTTACATTCTTAAGGTACATTCTCAGGTAAAAGTCATACACAGCATTCTGTATTATACTATTAAACTGGCGTTAGTCAAAAGTTTCAGAGTCTCAAGCAGTCGTCATATAAACAAATACGAGGTTGCCTCGATGTCTCCACGATAGGATAAGTCATCCAACACAGTGCCGATCGATAACCAAACCTAGGAGAAGCGTTTGTTAGCTCACATCATCTGTACATGGGTCCATTAGATTTCAACTGGACTATTTATTATTGCTGCCAGGAGTTGGCAAGCTAATTGTCATAAAGTCAAATAGGTCATAAGTCAGATAGGTCGTTAGTCAACAACCTGTATGTGTATATATATATATATATATATATAGATAGATAGATAGATATATACACATAAATATATAGTTTTATGGAAAAGAACCGAGGTTCATGAACTCATAGATGAAAATCCACTGTCACATATAGAAAAATTAATAAGTAAAAGCACAATAAATAAGTAAATATCATAAGCATACATATACATACATACACTCATACATTAATTTTTCTATATGTGACAGTGGATTTTCATCAATGAGTTCATGAACCTTGGTTCTTTTCCCTAAAACTATATATTTATATATATTTAATACTGAGAAACTTAATTTAATTTTAATTTTTATAAATTGATTTTAATTGAGTTTTTACCTGTTATTTTGGATTTTTATCCCTAATATTATATATATATATATATATATATAAATGACAGGTTTCTTTCAGTTTCCATCTACTAAATCCACTCACAAGACTGAGGCAGAAGACACTTGGAAGTGAACTTCATAACCACACAATCACACCTCTGCTTATCAAAACCATGTGATAGGGAAGCAAACTTCATAACCAAATGGTCATAAAGGTATTAGAAAATATTTAGACTTGCTGTAAAAGTAGTTATTTAAAACTGAGTTAATATTTTATCTGTGCTAGGGTAGGTTTCTCTGTAAATATGAAGAGAAAGAGTCTTCGGTAATTCATCTTCATTAATAATTGCTAACACTCTAACAAAGTGATCATATTTTTATAAAACAAAGATATTCATTTAAGAGCAAAACACATAGAATCTTTGTCAATTTCAACAGCCCTGGATATATCAAAATACCAAGGAAAAATTTTTTCCAGAAAAACAGAAGAATCAGTCTGTATGGTAAGTAGTTTTACTTGAAAATATTACTGAGCAAACTTAGGGATTATATAGATGGCTACAGAGCTATACTAAAATAAAGAATCAGTAAGACACTATTATATAAGTTTTATCTAATTAACCAGTATCTGTAGAAACTTCATAAAATGTACAAAGGCAGCTGTCAAAGACTGGAATAGCCATAGAATCTCATGATGATGACGATGATGATCATGATATAAATTAAGATTTTCATTGTAAATAGAGTTTGAAATAATACATATTTAATAAATCATAGATAATAATGAAAAGCCACTTTCAAAGAAGTAGACAATCATGATTCAAATATTAATTATGGTTTTAGTTTGCCACAAGAGATACTGGTATTAGTCCATTGATAAGTGACGTGTTATTAAAACCTTGACCATAAAACATGAATTTCATACAATATGTACTATATTGACAATGCAATCAAGTTGATTAAATAGCCATCTATACTGCCTTCCGGCTTTTATAGATCTAAATAAAGAAATGTACCATTCTTAAATTGATTAGGTAGTTTTAAGAAAGTCACTTAGCATCCCTGTGGATAAATCTGTCTGCAAAGATATTCCACTCAAAGTAGCCATAGCCTTTATGAGAAAAAGATGTTATAAAAAGAAAATCAATACATTTTTGTATGCCCTCCTACCACATACATCCTCCACCTCACACTTTCATTCACATGAATTGACTGTAGATTTTCTGCAGAAAATTCTAACTTTGGCTGCAAGGAACAAAATAGATTGCTGAATTTTTGTTGAAGTAAAACAAATTTTCTTAGATTAGGAAAAAAAAAAAGTATCAAGATATTTTTCATCAAGTTTAAAAAAAAAAAAACCTGTAAATAGTAAAAGTAAAAAATAAAACTAAAAATAATTAATTAAAGAAACTTAACAGATTCGCAAATTCTTTACTCAGCTAATAATGATGACAAGAATTTTTTTTATACTTTATTTTTACTTTTGTTTTACTTGTTTCAGTTATTAGACTGTGGTCATGCTGGGACTCTGCCTTACAACATTTTTAGTCGAACAAATTGATCCCAGTACCTTTTAAAGCCTGATACTTCTTTTATCAATCTCTTTTGCCAAACTGCTAAGTTACGGGGATGTAAACAAACCAACACTAGTTGTCAAGTGGTGGTCAAGGACAAAAACAAGCACACACACACAACAGACTTCTTTCAGTTTCTGTTTACCAAATCTATTCACAAGGTTTTTGGTTGGCCTGTGGCTATAGTAGAAGACATTTGCCCAAGATGCCATGCAGTGGGACTGAACCTGAAACCACGTGGTTGGGAAGATTGGGAAGAAAACTTCTTACCACACAACTAGCTTGCATCGTAACCTGTAGTACTTTTCTTTCTCTAACATAGGCGCAGTTGTAGCTGTGTGGTAAGAAGCTTGCTTCCCAACCACATGGTCCTGGGTTCAGTCCCATTGTGTGGCACTTTGGGCAAGTGTCTTCTACTATAGCCTTGAGCTAACCAAAGCCTTGAGTGGATTTGGTAGAGAGATACTGAAAGAACCTGTCATATGCATGTATGTATGTATGTATGTGTGTATGTATGTATGCATGTATGTATGTGTGTGTGTGTGTATGTATGTGTGTGTGTGTATGAGTGCGTGTGTGTCTTTGTTTCCCTATCACCCCTTGACAACTGGTGTTGGTGTGTTTATGTCCCTGTAACTTAGAGGTTCAGCAAAAGAGACCAATAAAATAAGTACTAGGCTTTAAAATAATAAGTCCTGGGGTCGATTTGTTCGACTAGAACCCTTCAAGTCGGTGCTCCAGCATGGCCACACTCAAATGACTGAAACGAGTAAAAGAATAAAAGAATCATATACTACCACCAAACATGCTCATATTATGAATAAAGTTGATTAGACAGGTGAGAATTGCAGTTGGCTGCAGTGTTTAGGTAGTCTATGAAGCATCAAAACTGCTGTACAGTATTCCTAGTAACTATACGCAGTTATGAACAGTACAATTCACCTACCTGTGAATACAACTCGCAATTGTTAAATGATCAGATGATTTCATGGGATGTCAAATAAACCATGTCATAATAGCAGTACAAATTGTAAATTAATAAAGTGGCACGAGCCTTCAGAAATTGGGTTATGTTCTACTCCTATTCTTAAAACTATGTAGCAAATTCGAAAATAACATATAAATAAATGAGATCAAACATTTTAATGTAAATACACCTGTAATTATTCAGTCATAAGCTTTACTGCAATATGTAAACAGATGTTAGCACATCTTTGTATCTCTTTGTGGGACAAAAATATAGGAATTGTTTTGACCAATCTAATTTCAGTGCAGTGTACCAAAGAAGACATGGGCGAAACAAATTGAGAAAAACCTGAAGTTGCAGTGCCTTGACCTCGAGCATGCTGAGTCCAGTACCATGGATTGGAAAGCATGGAACAAGGGTTAAATGCCAGTGTTTGTCTCTGGTTTTATGGTATTAAGCAACTAAGAGAAAAAAAAACATCCCCTGGAAAGGATACTAGTTAAGTAAAAATACCACATCTGACACTCTCAAAACTGTTGTGTTGAAGAAATGTAGAATTTAAGTGTACTGGCCAAATACAAGGCAAAAAACTGTTGTGGATTTGAACTCATATCTACAGCTAATAAGATTATCACCTTGTACATCCTGAGACATGGTTACTCAGCTCATTCCAACATAAAGAGATTATTATAAACCTGACACTGTTATCATTAATATCATTGTTATTATCTTCATTATTATAACTGAAGAAGAAGAATTTCTCTTCAGAAATTCATCAGAAAACAAGTACCCAGAATTTCTATCCAGAATTTATATCAAACACAAACCAGATTCAGCTGAAATGACTAATCTAACTTGCATAACAGCACATTTGTTGGTAAATGGTTAATTAATTCAGTAATCATTGTTAGCACAAGATAGCAACATTCATTGGATGATATAAAATGTTTTAGTACAAGTGTACCTACACTTCTTAAAGTGTATGTAAATTAATTAATTAATTAATCAAACAACACTGTCAATGAATGCACAGTTTTGCAAATAAGAGTAGTCATTTTTAGCTGAATCCTGGTATGTATTCACACTAACAAATTAATTTATAAAGAGTAATCATGCTCAATGATAAATACAAATTGGAAAATTTAAATTAAAAAGGTTAAAAAAAAAAGATTCTTACCTAATACAACTTTATCATCTGGTTTTTCAGAATCTTTCAATTTGAAGATTTTATTTTTCAAACGTCTTCTGAAGCTATCTCTGTTAATTGATCGAGGCAAGATTCCAGCTAAAATTAAGAATCCAATTACAGTAAATAATTATTATTATGCTTCACTTGATAAAGGAGAAATTGATCACAACCCTCATACATACATGCATACACTCTGTCCCCTCTCTTCTCTCTGCAATATAAATATATATATGCTTGTCCTTCTATGATACTTTAGTTTCTCAGCAACTGGCATAATACCCCCTCTCCTTTCCTAATACTCTCCACCCACACACAGCCACAGGAGCCTTTTTCAATTTCAGTTCTTTGTTGTCTTGAAACTTACTTGGTAATCTCACTAGTACCAATTGCATGTAAAACGCATCCAGTATAACAGAAATGCAATTGGCCTTAAGAACTGACATGAAGCCATAGAAACCATGTCAAAGCCAACACTGGAGCTCAGCACAGTCCTGTAACTTCCAGTTCTTGTCAAACCATCCAAAGCATGCCAGCATGGAACAGACATCAAGTGATGATGATAATGATGATGATACATAAGTATACACACAACTATTACTATTAAGTCTTTGACTTTGCTTGCACTACAACATGCAAACTCAAAGACTTGGTAATAAAGTTTCTTACTTGAATATGAAGGAGACATTATATGGGATATAAAATGTCAAGACTAGTTGAAATAAAAGTTATAGCAATAGAGAATTACATTACTCTAGAAGCTTTATTGTCTTATATGGCAGTCGTCAGATTTGAACAGTAAACTCTTAAGTTGTCAGTCATTTCAATAATATGTCTTGCAAAGTATTGTACTACTCTTTAACCCTTTTACTACAGAAAGCAGATTTATATATCAATCATTCTTTTGTTGGAAAATGTCATGTTTGAAATTATTTTTTATTGAGGTATATCAAGTTCACCAAGGCAACGTGAATTAAAGAATATACCAATTCCATTTTTTTTGGTAGATACTTAACATCATTACTAGAATAACCATGAAATTTACTTTTGCAGTTAAAGGGTTAAAATCCTTTGGTGATTTATTTTATAATTTGAAGGACCAACATTAAACACAACTTCTGATGACAAATTATCTGAGTATTTCGTAATGTAATTTAATGTACAATCTCTTATCTTTTATCCTTTACTTGTTTCAGTCATTGGACTGAGACCATGCTGGGGTACCCTAGCACTTATTTTTTAAGTCTGGGACTTATCCTATCAGCTAAGTCCCTGGAGTATAAACAAACCAACACTGGTTGCTAAGTGGTGGGAGGGACAAACACATACACAACAGGCTTCCACTCGGTTTCCAACTACTAAATTCACTCCCATGATATTGGTCACCCAGGACAATAATACAAGACTCTCACAAGGGGATGTACAATGGAATTGAACCTAAAACCTTGTGGTTGCAAAGTGAGTTTTATATAAATTATGTATTCTGAACTATTGCATTTGTAGAGTACCTTTGAGATGATCAAAACAAGGATATACTGGGGACCTTCGAAACAATTTCAGTTTAATTCTTTGAGTAATCTACATATACCCTAATTATATTGTCCCTAGAACTACCCATAAAATTTATTAAAAAAATAAAAAAAATAAGAAAACTGAATCAGTACAATCATATGATTGAGAGTTAAATAGCTCTGTTTGACAGAATCTTTAGACAGGCTATCATTTATACCACTTAATCAGCTGTGACTGTTAAAATTAAATTTGGTTGATAATTAGCAGTTTGTCAACAAGTGCATTTCCAACAGCAAAAGTGACAAGGAGATGCCCGGACATAATGAGTGCAACAAAAACTAAGAAGAATTTTTGCTCAAAAATACAAGCTTTTTAGATCTCTCACAACTTTTGGTAATATGCATTTCTGACAGAGTAAACAGTGCACATACACAAATCAGTAATGTTTACAACTTTGGCTAATATGCATTGCTTATATAGTAAACAGTATGTACATTCACACACACACACACATACAAATGCACACACACAAACACATACATACACACACACATGCACAATGTTGTAGTTTTCCAGCTATGGCAGTAAGTTCTTGCTTCAGCTGATGTAGTTTCAAATCAAGGTTGTAACTTTTTTGCCTCCAGACTACTTTTCAAAATTCAGTGCCTATGTATCTGTATGTACGCACACATATATACATGTATGTAAACATGCACGTATACATGCATGCATGTGTATAGATCTATGTATCACTAAACAGACGCTCAAACTCTAAATAAGCCCCATTTTTATTTTTCAAACCATTAGGAATCTATTGATGCTGCTATTTAGTCCCAGGTCAAACCTGAATGAGCATAATTATGACAAAAAGTGTTCAAGCCAGAACCATCTTGTTCTTTTGTTTTGGAGTATCAAAGAATATATTATCCAATGTGGTCTTCTCTTTCTCATGACTGTAGGATATGAACTGAGGGAGATTTGGCTGCTATTTCTAGTTGGTAGAGAGATATTCACAAGAAGCGTATATATCAGATAGGTCAATATGACAATTTCTCAATTACATTGTTTCTGATTTCAGTCATTCTAATTCTCTCAGGTTAATATTGCATTTCTCTCTCTCTCTCCTCCTACTTCTCCTCCTTCTTATTCTTCTCTTTCTTTTCCCTCCTTCCCCCTCTCTCTCTTCTTTCTCTTGAATATAAGTAGAATAAATGTATCTATGAACGTATGTGTGTGTGTGTGCATATATATGTAAACACGTATATGTGTAGGTTCCTGTAAATGCTTATATAATCATACATGTATACTAAAGTTTTATATATTTATATATGAGTATATACAAATATATAAAGTGTATATATATATATATATATACACACACACACACACACTCACACAAGCATATATATATATATATATATATATACACACACACACACATATATATAAAAGAGACTTACATACACATAGGTGCACACACAAAGCCACTTATGTATGTATACAATTATATTCATATATTTAATGTGTTCACACATACACACACACACAAATGCATGTGTGCATGTGTGTGTGAGTGTGTGTGTGTGTACATGTGCATGCATGTGTGTGTGTGCATGTATGTGACTGCACATATGTTTGCTCATCCATTAAGCAGTCATCCTTCATTTACTACGAATTTACAAGTGCCATCTGTTTCAATCTGATTACTCCCACACTCCCACATTCTTATTGCCAAATGCAGTAGCAATGCCTTGCCAAAACTAGTTCTTGATTATCACTCTCCTTTCCAATAATCAAAACGTGTAACGAGTCATAATCTACTTGAACATAACTACGGTAATGTAGACAATTACTTGCAGTTCACTCTATAATTCCTTATCAACTCCATCCAAGCATTTCAAGCACATTATTTACTTCCGCATAAATCAGGAAGGTATAAGGTAATGGCGGAGGAAGAGGACAAGGATGAGGAGAAGGAAGCAAAGGTTTGAGGAATGAGAACGAATGTAGACATAAAATTAAGGGGTGCATTGGAGCATTGATGTTGGGTTACAGTCAGAAATGTGCTTGAAGCAACTCTAGGGAAGAAAAAAAATCATCATACTCCTCATCATTGCCTCTGCTGCCACCACCACCACCATTGCCACCAGTGTTCCAATCCTCCCCCACCATCATAATTTTTACTGCCACTGCTGTCATTGCCATCTCTGGCATCAGTGTCTTCATCACCATCAGTCCCTACTCCATCCCCATTATCATTGCTGTCATCATTGTCATTGTCATCATCACAATCACTCACCTCACCTTCCCACCTGCTGGAACCATTCTCAACTACATCATTATCGCAGCATTTTCATTAGCATTATCAGAAGCAGCAGTACCATCATTGCTCAGTACCACTCTTCTTTGCACATTCCCATCATCATCAGAAGTTATTATTGTAATTATTATCATTATTATTGATTGAGAGAGCAGTGCATGCCATCAAAGTGACACTGGGGTAAAATATACGAAGCCCATTATACCCATCATGACTAACCGTCTGATAAGGGTATACCAGGAACATGCATCACAACCACATGAGCATGACATAGTGATCTCATATCAAGATTAATAGCACATGACCTTGCAAGTGGGGCCCAGTAAGAACTTTCTTCAGGTCGAGTAGCCCATCCTGCTCAAAAGGTCCCTGAATAAGGGTTGTTTAAGGATGTTGAACAGAATATCCATGTTTCCAAAGGTAAATTATCCAAACCCCAAAGAATTCAGCATATGGCTATGATGCTTCTTCACTACTTCTGCTCATGATCAGAGATGCACATATCGTCAGCCACTAAAGGACATGCTCAACTGGTTAAGGTCAAGCAACTGACAAGCAAATCTGTGGTATTGAACAGAATATTTGCTGTAGCCCATCTTTTATACTAAGATAAAACAATGTTCGTCATCATCATCATCATCATTATTAAGGTGACAAGCTGGCAGAATCATTAGCACACTAGATGAAATGCTTAGCAGTATTTCACCTGTTGCTAAATTCTGAGTTCAAATGCCGTTGAGATCAACTTTACCTTTCGTCCTTTCGGGGTCAATGAAATGAGCACCAGTTGAACACTACGGTCGATGTAATCGACTCATCCCCTTCCACAAAATTGCTGCCCAAGTGGTAAAATTTGAAACCATTATTATTATTATTATTATTATTATTATTATTATTATTATTATTATTATTATTATTATTATTGTCGCTGTGGTCAGCTATATTAAAATGTGCTTGAAATATCTTTAAGAAAGTATATTCATCACTCCCATCACTATCACATTACTCCTACCATCCCATTCATAATTCTTAATCATCATCCTCATCACCATCTTCATCAATGTCATCATAGTCTCATCACATTCATCATTTATATATATATATATATGTGTGGGTGTGTGTCTCCTCACCAGACTGGATATATACATCCTTTGATGTGGACATAACTTTAGCAAATCTACTGTTGGAACTGCAAGTTATTCAGTAATAATATAATCAATTAAAAATCAACTCCTAGTATTTGACAGCTAGTTAGGTGCTAATTATTTCAAGTACAGGGGGTCAATTCAGTCAATTATACCCCTGCCCTCACATCAATTACTGGTGTCAGTAACATATATAATCCTTCCAAAATCTCCTGATCTTATACTTAGATTACAAATCATTATACTGTAACAAGAGAATTGTAATTATTGCTTTCCCTCCAATATATTTTGTCATAAATAAATTTCAGCTGTATTGTATCATAAACCCAATCATATTTTAAGGTTGATTCAATTATCTGTGTCCCTTCTTGAACAATTATATAGCATTACATTATTATTCTGGGTAAGGTGGTGAGCTGTCAGAATCGTTAGCATGCTGAACAAAATGCTTAGCGGTATGTTTAGCCCCTTGTGGGCAATAAAGAAATGAGAATTATGAGAAGAAAGGCGGCGAGCTGGCAGAACCGTTAGCACGCCGGGCGAAATGCTTAGCGGTATTTCGTCTGCCGCTACGTTCTGAGTTCAAATTCCGCCGAGGTCGACTTTGCCTTTCATCCTTTCGGGGTCGATTAAATAAGTACCAGTTACGCACTGGGGTCGATATAATCGACTTAATCTGTTTGTCTGTCCTTGTTTGTCCCCTCTGTGTATAACCCCTTGTGGGCAGTAAAGAAATAGGTATTTCATCTGTCTTTCAAATAAGGTGGTGAGCTGGTAAAACCATTAGCATGCTGGACAAAATGCTTAGTGGCATTTTGTCCATCTTTACATTCTCAGTTCAAATTCCACCAAGGTTGACTTTGCCTGTCATCCTTTTGGGGTCAATAAAATAAGTAGCAGTTGAGCACTGGAGGAGATGTATTCAACTTACCCTCTTCCCTGAAATTATTGGCCTTGTGCCTGTAGTGGAAAGGATTATATTATTATTCTGGGTTCAAATCCTGCTGAAATCAATTTTACTGTTCATCCCTTTCGAACTGATCAATCAAATAATATGATCAAATACATCCAAAATCAACTTTGCCTTTAATCCCTTCAGGTTTGATAAAATAAAGTACCAGTCAACAGCATTGACTAACCTCTACCTCCCTTAAAATTTTGTTTCTTTCTCTCAAATATATTTATAGTTTTTACTTGTTTCAGTCATTAGACTACAATCAAGCTGGGACACTGCCTTGAGGAATTTTTAGTCAAAGGCATTGATCACAATACCTTTTTTTTTTTAAGCTTGGTACTTATCCCAACACTGGTTGTCAATGGTGGTTGGAGACAAACACGCACATGAGGGGCTTCTTTCAATTTCCTTCTATCAAATCCCCTCACAAAGCTTTGATCAGTCTGAAGATATAGTAGAAGACACTTGTCCAAGGTGCTATGCAGTGGGACTGAACCCAGAACCACGTGGTTGGGAAGCAAGCTTCTTATCACACAGCCCTGCCTGTGCCTATAATGAATAAATTTCAACTCTCACATGCCATGTCCTTGTGTACCCATCTCTCCCTCACAGAAAGAAGATACAGACAAACATGATAGAGTTTGGCACCACCACCCAAAAAGAAGTTATAAACAAACAATGAAACCTGACACTAAAATTCATTCATTCATCCTATCATCTTTACTTGTAATGTTATTCAGTTCAAAATGGTGACATAAAATCAGTCACCCTCTTCCAGTCACTTTATAATTGATTCTTTCTCTCTCTCTCTCTCTGATTACCTAACTTCTTACTTGACTTGCCTCTCTTTCATTTGTTTTGGCTCATTTCAACTGTTTTCTCACACTAACTGCTTCTCACTCACATTGTCCTCTCTCACTATCTGCTGTCTCCTCTCCCGTCACCTCTCTCTCTCTCTCTCTCTCTCTCACACACACACACACACACACACACACACACACACACACACACACAGAAATACTTTATATAAACATCATCATCATCATCATCATCATCGTTTAACGTCCGCTTTCCATGCTAGCATGGGTTGGACGATTTGACTGAG
>NC_068987.1:61961277-61965992 GCF_001194135.2 Octopus bimaculoides | reverse complement strand
CCGCACGAAAACGGCCACGCTCGAAATGGTGTCTTTTATGTGCCACCCGCACAAGCCAGTCCAGGGGCACTGGCAACGATCTCGCTCGAAAATCCTACAGGAGCCAGTCAGGCGGTACTGGCAACGGCCACGCTCAAAATGGTGCATCTCATGTGCCACCCGCACAAGAACCAGTCCAGGGGCACTGGCAACGATCTTACTTGGCTTGCCGGGTCTTCTCACGCACAGCCCATTTCCAAAGGTCTCGGTCCGTAGTCATCGCCTCGGTGAGGCCCAATGTACGAAGGTCTTGCCTCACCACCTCAGCCCAGGTCTTCCTGGGCCTACCTCTTCCACGGGTTCCCTCAACTGTTAAACATATATGTGCAAAAACACATACACTATAACACAAACATATAATCAATTGCATTATATGTCTGCATACGTATATGTGCTATGTATATGCACACATGCATGTGTGCGTTTGTGGATATGTATTTCCCTCAACATAAATAATGATGTTAAAACATTCTTTAAAACAAACAGTTGCTTGTGATTGTGTCACAAATATAAGAAAAAACTGAAGAAGTATAGGTAAGAGATCTGAAAGGTAATTAAAAGATAAAAAGAAAAAAAAAAGGAAACAAGGAAAATACTGAATAATTTAAAGCATTAGAAAATATTCAATAAAAGTATCTGATGTCAGATAATAGTGACAGCTGCTGAAAATGTGAGCAGAACAAGTAATTTGGTAAATACTGATATACAAGAAGCCAATAAAATTTAGGCTAAAAGTTATGCGTTGTGTCACTGAAAGTGACTTAGAATATGACAGGGTTTGTAAAGTTAATGGTGAATTGATAACAGTGAAACAGTGAAACAAATGACCTGACACAAACACTACTAATCATTGGAAAATAAATGTACATAGAGAACACAGCTGAAGTTAATTAGGGTAAAAGGTCTAATTACTATAATTTAAAAAGCAGTATTGATAGAAGATAGAGCTTTGGTGGAGAAAAAAATCTGATGTAGAAATCATATAAGCAAGGAAAAATCTTGAGAAAAGATAGAAAATGTATAAAGAGCCTATTAGGAAATTCTTAGCCATACTTTGTGAATGAATAAATTTATCATTCAGACTTAAAAAAAAAAAAAAGAAGTTAATAGCGTCTCTGGAAAATTAACTAAATAAATAAAGTATTAGAATATGATATTCTTATGTGTAAAAAGACTAATGTAAAGATCAATAGGAAACAACAAAAAATAAATGGAACAGATGCAAAAAAGCAAAAACCAAAAAAAAGAATCTTTGATGTGTTTTTAGTTTCTGTATCAAATAATAGGAAAGACATTGATCAAACTGAATTACTTAAAAGAAAGTATATATATAAAAAAAAAAAAAATGAATGAATAAATCTAAATTGAAAATGGCTAGAATAACACAAAGAGTTTACCAATTCATCAGAAAGGATGTAAGGATGAGATAAAAATAAATAATGAAGATTGAATACACCAGTCAAAACAGCTTGTGAAAGAGTTACAATAAAAACACCAGTTTAGCCATTGAAGTATATGTTAGAAGTGATTTGCAAGATAATAGTTTGTTTCAATCTTCAATTGTGTTTCCTTAGAACAGATAAAAATACATCATGATACCAAAAGAAATCAATAATGGATAACTTCTAAGTACAATGGTAAACCAAAGATCTGTATGTTGGATATAAATAAAACACCTCAATCATCTCATTTCCTTTGAGCCATTTCATATGAGTCAAGACCCTTATTATTAACATTAGCAAACCAGTTCCGGACCCATTTGCCTTGATATATTCTGATAGCTGATTTCAGTTTTCAAAAGGGGAAATCACACATAATAAATTACCATTTTCAACAAACTTATGTTGCAAAAAAAAAAAAAAAAAAAAAAAAAAATCTCAGTTTCTTAAGTCATTTTATATCAAAGCTTTTATCCAAGCTATTAAATTATTTTTATTGAAGAACAAAAGAAACAACATAGTATGTATACTTATACCATCTGTATTCTCTAATTCATAAGCTTCAATATTTTCTCTTTCAAAGCAGCCTTCAGTTACCTTCAAAAATACCTGTTTAAAAAAAAAGGGGGAAAATACAAAGATATTTGAATAGTAATTGAAATGGTAGAATGCACAAATTGCATGCCTTGCTTTCTGAGTTCAAATCCCACTAAGATTAACTTTGCTTTTCATTATCCTGAGGATGGTAAATTGATACCAGTCATATTTTAACCTTCTGGTTACCATATTTCTGTTGAAATACACTGTCATTGATGCAATAAATTTTGAAGAAAATAAAAATCATTTAGTAAAAAAATTTTGTCATTATTGAGTCTGTGCTTGGAACATAAATTAACATGAAAGTTCAATGGAAAGTTTTAATAAAGAACATTTTAAATCAGGGAGTCTGAATGATATAACCAGGATCACTTTCAGGGTTAAGGCTGAATCACTTATCTGTGCCCTCCCCAGTACAAATTTATGGCATTATATTATCATTCTGAGTTCAAATCCTGCTGAAATCAACTTTACTTTTCATCCTTCTGGAACTGATCAATTAAATGAATTACAAGTCCCTAGAAATCAATGGCCTTATTAATTTAGCCTTTTATTTCCAAAAATTGTCAAAACTCTATCTCACAGACATAAATGGTACTTCATAAAGAGCATCAACAACAGATGATGTAGGTGTGCAGGCAACTGAAGAATTGCAGCTGCTCCCATTAATATTACACTTTCTGGGTGTCTTCATTCACAAGGGCACCTTACAAGAGTGATGCTATTTTCATTGTCACAGATATACAAGATACTATGAAAGGTTCACTGTCTGTATGTGATTTCAAGAAGTTGGATTTAAATTATAGTGAGTGGGAGAGCTGGACTTTATCATTATTATTATTATTATTATTATTATTATTATTTTTTCAATAATTATTATTAAGACGGTGAGCTGGCAAAATTGTTAGTATGCTGAACAACATGCTTGGTGGCATTTCTTCTGGTTCTTTATGTCGTGAGTTCAAATTCTGTTGAGGTTGACATTGCTTTGATCCTCAAAGGGTCATTAAAACAAGTACCAGTTGAACATTGGGGTTGAGATATCCTACTAACCACCTTCCCTGCAATTTCAGGCCTTGTGCCTACAGTAGAAAGGATCATCATCATCATCATTATTATTATTATAGTTATTAAGGTGGGTGAGCTTCCTATATCTTAAATTAAATTTGACAGTTTTTTGCAAAACTGACCGAACTGTTGTGCAATAAAGGAAAATAATAATTATAGATGAAAATATATAAAGAAAGAAAAGTTTTTAAAAATCACACACACACACAAATCAACATGAAACAATAGAAACAGTTGAAGAGGAACAATTTCTTTTAAATAATGAAATTTCTCCCCAAAAAAATAACAAAAAAAAAAAATGCAGAGAGCAAGGATGAACTAAGATTCATAGTTCTTTAAATATCAAACAAATAGTTAAGAGACACAATTATGCATCTGTAGTGCCATGAACTCTTTGAACACATAATGCCATAAAAATACTAAGGTTTAGGATATACACAGCATGCAAAAGATAGATTGCAAGTAAAATTAAAATTAAGATATTATACTGAATTTTAAGATGCACAACTTCGAGATATTGGCATTGTTCAACACCAAATGCTTAAAAAGATGTTTAACGAGACATTTGGTTGAACTCAAACTTAGTGTGAGAAATATCTAACTGAATGGAATCATGGAGTACTGAATTAACCCTAACCAAAAAAATCTTCCATGATTTATTTCTTTTAATTATATAGTGTTTTAATTACTGGGTCTTTTAGGGGCATAGCATGGGATATACAAGGTGTTTAGATTACATACAACAATCAGTTTATATAAACATGTTTGCTATAGTCAAAGGTATGTTACATTTAAGAAAGTGAACAACCAATTTGGTTGCTAGACAGGGCAGCCAAAACCCACACTACACCACAGCTAGTACTTTAATCTTAGCTAAATTAAATTATTCCTCTCCCTTATCAATGCTCTCTCTCTCTCTCTCTATCTATCTTTCTCTTTATCATATATTTAACATTCAATTCACAGAAAGTCTTTTACTTTCTCTAGCTCTGCCTTTCTCACAAAACATCACTTTAGAAATACCTAACATTTTAAAAGTGATCCCAACATCAATACTTCATTACCAGAATGCATTAACAACACCAGTTTCTGGTAAGAAGACAAATTGCAGACTGAGGCAATACCAACAAGAAAAGATATTTTATTCCTCTTAAGACAGGATCAGCATTCTGTAGGTTTTAGAAGAAAGAAAAAAGGAAAAAAAAATCCTCACTTGTCTAATCAATTCCATACACTCCTGCTCCTCAGCAAAGTAATTCTATTACTCTTCTTCTTTCACAAGACAACATAGTAAATACAAGTTGTCAGTTTCATAACAAGTCCTAGCTAAACATCTTAACCTTAATTTTTTCTTCATCTCTACTAAGGCACTCAGTGTACATGAAACTACTGAACAGATGTGTGTGTAGACACAAATATATACACATGTATATTCACTCACGCATATATATAAATATTTAAATGTATGTTTGTGTGTGTGCATATATATATATTTATATATATATATATATGTTTGTATGTATGTATGTATCTATATGTGTGCGTATGCATATATATATATTTATATATATA
>NC_068987.1:61959075-61959679 GCF_001194135.2 Octopus bimaculoides | reverse complement strand
ATATATATATATATATATATATATATATACAAGTAATATTTGTATTTACTTCAACATGGTTGTCTGTTCGAATGGACTCTACTGCAATTTTTTAACCCCAAGAGGACATCCCGACTAGCTGGTTAACAATGCAGAACTGCATCTGATAAACTGTGAGCAAGGAAGCAAACCTTTACCACCTTCTAGCGACAGGACCAGTAGACCAGTCCTGATTTCAGGCTATTTCTGCCCCTGTTTGGTATTGTATACATGCATAGTCATGACCAAAAGTTTTGAACATAAGTTTGAAAATTAGAATTTTTATATTAAATGCCCAAAATTATATTTATAGTAAGCAATTAGGTCTAGAACTTATTTTTGATTTTGCCTATTTTTCCCCTAGACATTGAACCATTGGATCAATTATTAGGCAAGTATATTTCTATGTTGTATATATTTGAATCAAATTGTACTTAGCCATAACAACTTTAATTTAAAAAAAAATATTCCAAACTTTTGGCCACAACAGTACATACACACACACATATATGTATATCTGTATGTATGTATGTATGTATGTATGTATGTATGTATGTATGTATGTATGTATATATATATATATATA
>NC_068987.1:61956491-61958995 GCF_001194135.2 Octopus bimaculoides | reverse complement strand
TATATATATGGGAGACCATGTCTGCATTGGATTAATGACATGAAACAATGGGTGAGCAACCAACTAATTCACCACCAGCTGAAAATGATCCGAAATGATCATAGTAGTTAGTGCTTGTCAAACAGGTCTCCAGAGAAGGTTTATCAACTTGATGGCACAAGAAAAGCAAGATAATAATAGAACACTTGTCTTTAAAAGTACACTTCCTTCTTGTTTCTAATTGCTCCACTGCAGAATAGTGTATGAAACTTATTTGCAAGCCTAACAGAGACAAAGCAGTTTAAGTGTTTTCATTTGAAGTTACTACCATGTAGTGGAGGCGCAATGGCCCAGTGGTTAGGGCAACGGACTCGCGGTTTCGATTTCCAGACCAGGCATTGTGAGTGTTTATTGAGCGAAAACACCTAAAGCTCCACAAGGCTCCGGCAGAGGATGGTGGCGAACCCTGCTGTACTCTTCCACCACAACTTTCTCTC
The DNA here is from genome assembly GCF_001194135.2 of Octopus bimaculoides. NCBI lineage: Eukaryota > Metazoa > Mollusca > Cephalopoda > Octopoda > Octopodidae > Octopus > Octopus bimaculoides. Next base: position 61,958,519 of record NC_068987.1, on the reverse strand, counting down.
ACTCTTACTTCCTGTTTCTGTTGTGCCTGTAATTTAAAGGGTCAGCCTTGTCACACTGTGTCACGCTGAATATCTTCGAGAACTATGTTAAGAGTTCATGTGTCTGTGGAGTGCTCAGCCACTTGCACGTTAATTTCACGAGTAGGCTGTTCCATTGATCGGATCAACTGGAACCCTCGACGTCGTAAGCGACGGAGTGCCAACAACAAACTACCATGTGGTTAGAAAGTTTAGCATCTTAACATCATAGGTATTGTGCCAGATGAGATTTTTGAGAGATAAACTAAGATATTAAGGAAATCAAAAAAAATAAACCATACCTGATGTGTCAGCATGCTTTCATTAGAAAAACAAGACTTATGGCATTGCCATAAGTAGCAGAGATGAAAGAGAGGTGATGAGAAATGAGCAAACAACAGAAAATTATGTTAGGATGATACACATAAAACACAAATCTAATAAATAAAGGGGAAATAAAAAGAAAAAAAACAGGAAACATAACTAATAAACTTACCAGGAGTTGAAAGATTTTCAGCATAGTCTGACAATGAAGATTCTTTTTTCAAGGAATTGTCTTGTTCATTAAAACTTGATAGATCAGCAGGTATTTTCTCTTCAGATTTGACTGATGGGATAAACTAAAATGAGATTGTAACACGTGAAAACATAAGCAAAATGCAAATTATATATAATTTTATATATATATATATATATATATATATATATGTATGTAACAATATAAAGGATTCTAGTCCTTGCTTTCACACCTGAAACTCCTCCTCTAGTTCTAATAGTGACTCAGCAATTAGCACAAGGTCATCAGCATAGAGGAGCTCCCAGGGGCATCCTGTCTTGAATTCCAGTGTTATTGCACGAGGTAAATTGGGTAGGGATTAAGACATCTTCTTACAACACAAAGGCATTATATTCTTTTATTTGTTTCAGTCATTTTACTGTGGCCATGCTGGAGCACCGCCTTTAGTCGAATAAATCGACCCCAGGACTTATTCTTTGTAAGCCTAGTACTTATTCTATTGGTCTCTTTTGCCGATACTTCTTATGGATTTATGTGTTAGTATCAAAGACTTCATCTTTATATTGTATCAGAGTATCAGAAAGAAATGGAATGGAATGGTTTAATTGAAAATCAAAACTAATATACAGACTGGATGCACTCAACAGCAATTAGACAAGATAGTGCATGACTAACAAACAGTCATAAAACTATATATTTCAGTGTTGTACTTGTCTGACAAATGACTTGACCTGAAACTGTGTTGAAAGTGAAGTGATTACATTGTGGAAGATCTAAAACCTCAAAAAAACTGTTAGGTTCACTTTTCATTTATTTCTTGAGATGTCAGAATTTTTGTTACACCACTGCAATCTGGTCACTGGCACACTTTGACTATGGCTCAGTTTACATAATGATTCTATGAGAACATTAGGTGCAGACATGACTATGGTTATAGGTTCAGTTCCACTGTATATTATCTTGGATAAATGTGTTCTACCATGGCCTGGACCAACCAAAGCTTTGTGAGTGGATTTGGTAGATAGAAACTGAAAGAAGCCCACCATATATGTATAACCATGCATATGTCAAGCCAAGTGACATAGAAACATGTGTGATCATGAGTAAACATTACCTTACTTGAAAAATAAGTGAGAGTTGGTGACAGGAAGGGCATCTGACCATAGAAAATTTGCCTTAACAAATGCTGTCAGACACTTGTGCATGGAAAAGTGGGTGTTAAGTCAATGATGATGATACTCTTTTACTTGTTTCAGTCATTTGACTGTGGCCATGCTGGAGCACCGCCTTTAGTCAAGCAAATCGACCCCAGGACTTATTCTTTGTAAGCCTAGTACTTATTCTGTCAGTCTCGTTTGCCGAACCGCTAAGTTATGGGGACGTAAACACACCAGCATCGGTTGTCAAGTGATGTTGGGGGGACAAACACAGACACACAAACATATACACACACATACATATATATATATATATATATATATGGTTGGCGTTAG
>NC_068987.1:61951631-61956408 GCF_001194135.2 Octopus bimaculoides | reverse complement strand
GGCGTTAGGAAGGGCATCCAGCTGTAGAAACTCTGCCAAATCAGGCTGGAGCCTGGTGTTGCCATCCGGTTTCACCAGTCCTCAGTCAAATCGTCCAACCCATGCTAGCATGGAAAGCGGACGTTAAACGATGATGATGATGATGATATATACGACAGGCTTCTTTCAGTTTCCGTCTACCAAATCCACTCACAAGGCTTTGGTCGGCCCGAGGCTATAGCAGAAGACACTTGCCCAAGATGCCACGCAGTGGGAATGAACCCTGAATCATGTGGTTGGTAAGCAAGCTACTTACCACACAGCCACTCCTGTGCCTATTGATGCGCCCTTTTAAAGCCTAGCCAGATAATGATTTGTAGTTAAATAAAGTGTCTGGCATAATACAAGCAAAACATTATTTATAGAATATTATATTACCTCATTGACTGATTCAGGGCTACTTAATGGTCTTGACACAGCACTTTTAAAGGATGGACAACTGCTTGAATTTGATAAATCCAGGCTCGGAACCTTTTCATTTTTCTTATCTGAATCTTCTTTGTTTTCTGCCTTCACAATTGTTAGATAATAGCCATCAATATACTGTTTTTTAAGAAATAAACTTGAACCACAACACTGTAACTTTCCATTTGATATAATTGCAATTCGATCTCCCAAAATGTCAGCTTCATCCATATGATGTGTAGTTAAGATGATTGTGCGATCTAAAAGCAAAAATGGCTTTTTTTAATGGAAATAATTTTAAAACAATTATAAAGCTTCTTTGAAAGTACTAGAAATAACTGCAAGAAAATAAAAATACCATCAATAAATAAAATAAGACTTAAAGGAGATTATAAACTTAAGGTAGTTGCAGATTTCAACAAATTGTTTCTTGCAATATAATAGTTCAATTTACAGCTTAAACCTGATCACTATAATAGAGATGCACATGGTTTAAAGAATAATTCGTTCCATGTTAACAACAATAAAAGGCTAAATTTAGTTGCGTTCATATTTATCCATAGCAAGTATCTGAGTTATAATGATATACAAAGTTATAAAAACTGATTTAAATTACAGCTGGTTTCTACAAAAAAAAAAAAAAAATTAATGCAAAGAATACCTAACAAAAGAAAGTTTTTAAATAAATTGAGTTAATGGGAAAACTTCAGCTTAGAAATAGCAATCAAATCTCTCATTCAAATTACATCCTACACTCTTAGAAAAGAAAGAAAATACTGAATTAAATAGATAGAATTCATGTCTGAAATAAAGAAAGATAGGATGGCCATAGTTGGAATAACCGTTAAGTGTAGGTTTGAAGGTACATGGTTTAGTGGTTAGGGTATTTGGTTCATGAATGTAAGGTCATGAGTTCGATTCCTGGCTCAACATTGTGTCCTTGACCATGACACTTTATATCATGTTGCTCCTGTCCACTCAGCTGGCAAAAATGAGTTGTTCCTGTAATTCAAAAGGCCAGGCTGGTCACATTCTGTGTCATGCTGAATTTCCTTGAAAACTATGTTAAGGGTACATGTGTCTGTGGAGTACTCAGCCACTTGCACATTAATTTCATAAGCAGGCTGTTCTGTTGATCAGATCAACTGCAGAAAGCCAGTGAAGTACAGGTTTGTTCTCTTAAGACCAATATTGGGTGGGAGTGTTAAAAACAACAAAAACAGCAAATTATTATTACATAGTTTTTCTGAACAATTCCACTAAAGATTATGACAAAATTGATTCTATAATATTCTAATTTTAATCATAATATTTTGACTATACCTACTGGAGTCTAGTCACATATGAATTCATTCTTTTCTAACACACATCTCACTTGTTTATAATTCTTTTTTATATAATCAAATTTTGCTTATTTTTGCTTAAACATGTTAATATTCTTACAAACCTTGTCTGTATTTTAGAAGAATGTCCCAGATATCTCTCCGTGAGCTAGGGTCTACTCCTGCAGTTGGCTCATCAAGTATAACAGTTTTAGAACCACCAATAAAAGAAATGGCTACTGAAAGCTTACGCTTCATTCCACCTGTAACAGACATAATTAAATAGTTCATGACACAGTCAACAAAAGTTTTGTACATTACATCAATAACATCTGAAAGCATTTTTCTCTTTCCCCCACACTAATGTCCAACACACTCAAAATACATGTGCATCAGGTAATCTCTCTTGGGAATTAACCCTTTTGCATTCATATTATTCTGTCAAAAGTAATACTTATTTATTCACATTGTTTTGTATTAGTTATGCATTATCATGTAGCTTTGAGTAATTTTTAGAATGATATTGTAGGGTTGGTTTGAACATAAAATAGGTAGAATATTTTAGCTGGATATGGCCGGTTTAAATGCTAAAGGGTTAAAACTCAAATCACTATGTACAGATACTAGGTTGCTTTCAAACACTACTGGTAATATGTAACTTAATACAACCTGTCATATGGTTAGGTCATCAGTGACTAAACCAGTGACACCCACCAAGATGGCTTGGTGAAGGGGGTGATTTACTGGAATCCTGCAGGATGAAGAACAAAACCAGTCAAATAGTGGAGAAACTCAAGAGGGTGAACAGCCATCCAATAATGTGAGGAGATGAGTAAGCTAGTGCTTAGAGTGTTACATTCATGTTTTCCATGCCAGCAAGAGCTTTAACAAGATCTGGCAAACTGCAGGGCTGTGTTGAACTCCAATGTCAGCTTTGACATTGTTTCTACAGCTGAATAGTCCTTAATGTCACATCATCATCATCATTTAATGTCTGTTTTCCATGCTAGCATGGGTTGAACGGTACGGTTTGACAGGAGCTGACCAGATGAAGAGCTGTTCAGGCTCCCTGTCTGTTTTGGTATGGTTTCTTCAGCTGGATGACCATCCTAACACCAACCACTTTACAGAGTGTACTAGGTGCTTTTGTACAGCACCAAAACTCTATTGACCAACACAGTCAAATAGGTGACTGTAGCACATGTATAGACTAGAAAAGATCATTTTAAAAATGTTTGTGGTTTTTGGATGTTAGATTATGGGAATTATACAGATGTGAAAAGGTTAAACTCACCTGAAAGATTCTTGCTAGGCTCTTTTCTTTTATGTAACAAGCCAACATCATGCATCATTTTATCTATCTCAACTGAAAGATATTTTGACTTTCTTCCTCTCAATTTTGCATAGAACCACAGATGTTCCTCAACAGTTAATCTGGAAACAAATTGAATTTCAAGAAATTAAAGCATTAGAAAAAAACAAAAACCAGAAATAGTGGTTTTTCTATGTATGTAAAACAAAAATTGCCAAATATCAAAAGTCTGTTATATTCCTAGTTATATATAACTAAATATCATCAAAGTTGTACTATGTAATGTAGCTTAAATGATCCAGTAAAATTGATAAAAATATTTTATTCACTTCTCTTATATATGTAATTTAGAGAAGAAAAAATTCTACAATTAACAAAGGCCAGTCAGGCGGCACTGGCAATGGCCACACTCAAAATGGTGTTTTTTACGTGCCACCTGCACAGGAGCCAGTCCAGCAGCACTGGCAACGACCTCGCTCGAATGTTTTTTCACGTGCCACCGGCACAAGTGCCAGTAAGGCGACGCTGGTAACGATCACACTCAAATGGTGCTATTTACGTGCCACTGACACGGAAGCCAGACAGCTGCTCTGGCAAAGAACACGCTCGATCAGTGCTCATGCCATCACAATTTCGATATATATATATGTACACACATATATATATATATACACATGTATAAATATGTATGTGTGTATATATATATATATGCGTATATATATCCCTTAATGATAACAATCCTTTTCTTCTCATTTTTTTCTTTCTTTTCCTCCCTTTCACACTTTCTTCCAACTCTAAACCACATCAAATCTTGCATATTCTGGGTCTCACCCTTTTACTTTATCACCCATTGGTTCTCTTAACCTACAACTTGATCTTTTAGCTTTTTAATTTTTTTAATTTATTTTTTAATCTTTTATTATTGGCTTTTCTATTCAGTTAAACTGATTGTAGTGTGGCTGGCTTAGAAATTCCGGATGACAATGTAACATTCATTTCATTAAAGTAATCTCAGCCTGATCATTGGCTATGTTGAGCACAGCCCATTGCATAAGAATTCCATCATGAGCTTCAGCTATCTAAGGAACATATGTAGCATGCATTTCATCTGCTCTATACACATTTGCATAAAGTTGGGGGAAAAAATATATACATACATATTTGCATGTATGTATATATATACATACATATATGTATGTATGTATGTATGTATGTATGTATATATACATACATCTATAAATATATATACATATATATATGTATATATATATACAGGCTTGGAGACAAAAGAAACAGGCTTGGAAGGACTGGAAGAACGGTGGTAGCAGGGAATTGTACCAATGTGCCAGAAGGGAGGCTAGGCGACAGGTTTATTTAGCCAGAGGGGAAGCAGATAAGGAAAGATTTGCCAATGTTCTGCGCCGTGAGGACCAAAGACTCGAGGTATTTCGTGTTGCAAGACAGTGTAGGAGAGAGAATAGTGATGTTGTAGGAGAGAAATGTGTTCGCATGGATGATGGTACGCTTGCATTAAATGAGGATGCAAAGAAAGAGGTCTGGAGATGCCACTACGATAGATTGCTTAATAAAGAGAATGAATGGGAGAAAGAGAGCCTGCCTTATGTCGACCCAATAGAGGGACCAGCTATCCGAGTTGATAGCACCAGGGTAGATAAAGCAATTAAGAGTATGAAGACCG
>NC_068987.1:61939972-61948457 GCF_001194135.2 Octopus bimaculoides | reverse complement strand
TATATATATATATATATATATGTGTGTGTGTATATATAATAATAATAATAATATTAGGGATAAAATCCAAAATTACAAGTAAAAACTCAATTAAAATTTTAAATTAAGTTTCAGAGAGTAAAATATATATGAATATATAGTTTTGTATATATAAATATAATATAAATATTTTATATATATAAAATATATATAAATATATAGTTTTATATAAATATATAGTTTTATATATATATAGTTTTATATATATATATATATATGTGTGTGTGTGTGTGTGTACACACACACACAAGTGTATATCTGTTTATGTTGATGACTGTGTGTGTTTGTCTAATTGTCTTGACATCACGAGATAGTTATAAATGTGTCCTTCATTTCCAATCTTATGTGAAAACATGTTCAGCCATGAGGGAAAATTATCTTGCTTGGAAACAAATAGAGGGTGTTGCAGGAAGGAAATGCAGCCTTAGAAAGTCTGCCTCAATGAATTTTGACTGAACCAGGCAAGCATGGAAAAGTGGATGTTATAATGATGATGAGGGTGAAGAGAGCAGTGGGGTGGTGATAATGAAAATGACGATGATGATGATGAATTATTTTAGCTGACAAGAGAGATAAAGGTAATGAAATTCATGATTTTCATATCTTTCCCATGGATATTTGCGATATAAGTGAAATGAAATATTAACAATTAGACTATCCTAAAGAGGTTGTGGTCTCAACACATCATATACTTACTGCTGTTGTATTGACAAAATTGTTGAGTATTAGACTTTTTACACACTCACTATTGTAAACAGTAGAAGTATCTTTTAATTAAAAAGTATTTTTTAAGTTAATAAATGCTTTTTTTGTAACCGTAGCTCAGTTTACCAATTTTACCACTACTATTTCCAAAGTGAACTTAATGAGAATGATCTTGATGCATAAAATTTAGGTATTAAAAATAAAATGTTACTTTATTGAGATACATTTTGCTTGTAACTGAATTAAGATATAGCAAAACAAAACAATACTTACAAATCAAATAAAACATTAAACTGAGGACAGACTGAGAGATTTTTTCGGATGTCATCAATATCACATCTGACATCTTTGCCATAAATAATTGCAGTTCCATCAGTTGGAGGAAATAGACCAGTTAAAATTGATCTGAGATAAAATGAAAATTGATATAAAAAAAAATATACAATGAAAATTATAAACACAATCAATTTCAAAAATAATTGTTGTGGAATTCTCCCAACAACTATTCTTCATTTAGTAGCACTTCCTCAGATAAAACTGCCCTATTTGCCAGATATTTTGCTTCCAATTCAACACCCAAAATAAATATATAAATAAGCACAAGAAAACCTGTTTCAGGCTCACATTTTTCACACCACATGACTCATTACAGCTTGCACACTGTCCATAGCTGCCAGTGTGAAAAATTCTCTGATCACACAAACCCAACAGAGTGACTAGTCTTAAGAGTTCCTTTGAATATTTTCAAATAGTGACCCCTTAATCATTCAATTTTTATCTCTATGTGGGAGATAAAAGTCTTGACTTATATAAACAGTATACTTAATATAAGTGGAGGTGCAATGGCCCAGTGGTTAGGGCAGCGGACTCGTGGTCATAGGATCGCGGTTTTGATTCCCAAACCGGGCGTTGTGAGTGTTTATTGAGCGAAAACACCTAAAGCTCCACACGGCTCCAGCAGGGGATGGTGGCGAACCCTGCTGTACTCTTTCACCACAACTTTCTCTCACTCTTACTTCCTGTTTCTGTTGTGCCTGTAATTCAAAAGGGTCAGCCTTGTCACGCTGAATAACCCCGAGAACTACGTTAAGGGTACATGTGTCTGTGGACTGCTCAACCACTTGCACGTTAATTTCATGAGCAGGCTGTTCCGTTGATCGGATCAACTGGAACCCTCAATGTCATAAGCGACGGAGTGCCAACAACTTAATATAAATTTCTCATCTTAAAAATATAGAAATGAATCAGAAGAATGTTCACTTTAAGTTTTATGGTATTTTAGTGCTGGGTACTAATACATGAGACATTATCTGTTATGAATTATTCATTGGTAGTATTAGCCTATTCTTTTATAGTTGTTAGTCTTTTTATCTTTATAAAGGTCACTTTTTCTCTGAGTGTGGAGATTGGTCAATAGCAGTGATTTTCTTTTAACTCTTCTCTATTTTGATAATCAAGGCTACATTAGTTTGTTATTACATCAATAATATTTAAATAACAGATCATCTTATATTCATTAACCCTTTTGGAACTATATTTCTTTTGAAATACAAATTTATTTTAATTAATTAAAAAATTTATGATGGTTTTATTAAAATAACTTTGTCATTATTGAACTGCTGTTTGGAATGTAAATTAATATATTTGACGGAAAGTTCTAATTCAAAGCACTTTAATACAGGAAGTTTATATTATAGGACCAAAGACAGTCTCAAGTGGGAGGGTATCCAAAGGGTTAAGTAGTCAAATAAAAAAAAAAAAACAGTAGCTTTGTGGATAAGACGTTTACTTTCCAACCACAGTGTTGCAGGCTCAATCCCACTATGAGATACCCTCAGCAAGTGTCTTTTACTACAGCCACAGGCCAACTAAAACCTTGCAAGTGGATTTGATAAACAGAAACATAAAGAAGCCTGTTGCATGTCTGTGTGTGTGTGTGCACATGCATGTGTGTCTGTGATTGTCCTCTTGGCCCCACCCCACCACTCTTTGACAACCAGCGTTGGTGTTTACATCCCCAGCAACCTAGCAGCTTGGCAAAAGGGACTGATAGAATAAGCACCAAGTGAAAGATAAAAGAAACATATATTTATGTAAGCACACTGTAATATAATTACTTACACAGTTGTGGTTTTACCAGCTCCATTGTGGCCAAGAAAAGATGTAATTTGACCCTCATAAAACTTGAGACTTAGACCATCAACAGCTGGCTGCTGTCCTTTTTTGTAAACTTTCTTTAAATCCTTTAATTCTACACCAACTTTGAAGGTGTTAGGAACTTTTTCAATTTTTTCTGAAACTGAATTATTGAAAGAAAAAGAAGACAATAATACAAAGAAAAAAAATCAAGAAATAAATGAACAATTTATGTGTTGGTAAATCACAACATCAAGTAAGAATTACATTCTTGAAACAATTTGCAATTTTGTCTCTTGAAATAATTTCAGTTTTTAGGATGATTCTATAACTGTGGCCTGCTAAGATGTAAACTATCACTTATAACTTCTATTGAGTAAAGGAATAAACAATATTCGAAACTCATCTTCATCATTATCATTCATCGTCTGTCTGCCAAGCTGGTATAGGATGGACAGTTTGACAGGCACTGGCAAACCAGAGGACTGTGCCAACTCCACTGTCTGTTTTGGCATAGTATTCATGGTTGGCAGCCATTCTTAATGCCAATGGTTTTATTGAGTGGACTGGGTGCTTTTCATGAGGCACCAGCACCAGTTAGGTCTGATTTGACATGGTTCTTATGGCTGGATGTCCTTCCAATGCCAACCACATGGACTGGGTGCTTTTTATGTGGCACCAGAATCAGCTAGATCTGCTTTGGTATGGTTTTTGTGGTTGGATGCTCTTCCAAACGTCAATCACTTTACAAAGTAGACTGGGTGGGACAATAAAAGTATATAGGAAGTTAAATTAATCTGGCATTTGGGATCTTTCCATTTACCTTCAACTTTTCATATTAACTTACAGAATGGTTTCAAATTTTGGCACAAGGCCAACAATTTTAAAGGAGAAGGCTAATCTATTCTATTGACCTCAAAGTCCATCGATACTTATTTCATCAAGGTAAAGTTGACCTTGGTGGAATTTGAACCAAAGACATAAAGAGCCAGAAGAAATGCTGCTCAACATAAAATCAAACTTACTAATGATTCTGCCAACTAGCTGTCTTAAATTAACTTATAAAATAAAAGATGAAATGTATTTCAAAATTGATATATTAGAAATAAAAAAACATAGCAGAAAGATAACAACTATTTGGTTACCATATCAAAGGACTTCTAAATGGCAAAGATATAACCATTATAAGAAGGATATTTCAAAATAATGTTTTACTAATTGATAGTTCATGAAAGACATTTTAAAATGTATCATATCATATAAATATCATGATATCATAAAAATGAAAATTCAAAAGCCATTTAAATGAACACAGAATGACTATTCACACACCAACAGGATGTAGTGTGAGATTAAAAGCTTGGCTACATTAAACATGTTAACACAAACTTAAACAAAGCTTCAATAGTCAGGTGAGATAGAAAATGACAGAGCCAAAACATTAATCGTTATTATGATGTAACTTGTGCTTTATACAAATTTACAGCTAGATGAGCAGTATCATTGAATGTTGTCTGAGTTTTGGTTATTTCTTAATGCTTGTAACAGTAATAAAATTATGTACATAGAATGTATAATGATATTTTCTATGATGTGTTATTATTCAAAACCATAAGAAAATTTAACAACAAACCTTCTTGAGAAAGTTCTACATTTGGGGTTTTACGCATTGAAACATTTTGAGTATATTTATACGAATATCCAAGCCAGTAAGATTTCTGGAAAGGGAAGTACCATTTCCGAGGAATACCATATGTTCCTTGAGAGAGAAGACAAAAAAAAAAAAAGAATGAATGAAATCAACAATTCAAAGAAATAAAAATCAGGCATGTAATTAGAGAGAATTCTTCAAAATTATAAATTTTTTAACTTTTAAATTTTGGTAGTGAATAATTTCATAGAATTATCAAAGATAATGAAATTGTTGTTCTATATTTAAGAGATGAGGAATTATGTACATTATTTACATTTGACGGATATTTGTCCTCATCTTGTTTGTTAACACGTTTCATTGGGGAAATAATAATAATAATAATAATAATAATAATAATAATAATAATAATAATAATAACAACAACAACATCGAAAAAATACCTTAGGAATGAGAACCCAGGTTTGAAATTTCCCCAAGACACCTCATGAAAGCTGGAGGGTATATCAGCCGAAATGTGTTAACAACAAAGATGAGGAGAAATATCCATAAAATGTAAATAATGTAAATAAATGAAATTGTTGTTGTAATGTACAAATGGCACCTCCTCCTCCTCATTTTAAAATCTACTCTTACTGTGTTTGCAAGGTTCACATGAGAATATGTTGGGAAGAGTTTTCTATAGCCTTATGCCCTTCCAGTTGTAAACCCTCACTTGTTTCCAAGCAATGTAATTATTTCCCAGACTATCAAACAACAAACAACATAGAAATGTTTTAGACAGAGAAGTCGAAACAGATGACATTGTATGAAAGAGCCTTTTGTTTACAATGGTCATGTAACATGTTGAGAATCCCAAATATGCTTTTTGCAGTGGATTGTAAACAAAGGACAACATCAGTGAAGCTATTGTTTACAACCAGTGAGCAAACACATGTGAAAATGAGGGAAATATGAACTCACATACAGACACACATACATGTAAATCATATAAATACATATGCACACACACACACACATATACAACAGGCTTCTTTCAGGTTTTGTCTATCAAATCCATTCACAAGGTTTTTATTGGCCTGGGCTATCGTAGAAGCCCAAGGTGCCATACAGTGAAACTGAACATGAAACTACATGATTGGGAAGCAAACTTCTTAGCCATATAGTCATGTCTGCAAAAATAATATTTCAGAATATATTAGAACTATGTATTACCTGGATACACAGCTTCAATGTACCAACTGAGAAGTAAGTATATCGAAGCATCTAGAAGCATCATGAACATACACTGAAGCATGCTAAATTTATCATCTGGCATAGAACTACTATTGATATTTGACCATTGTAATCCGACTGCTTGTTCTTCAAACCGAGCAATATAGTGACAACCAAATCCAAAGGCAACATTGGAAGAGAGACACTGCAATATAGAATCCAGCATTTTATTTAAATAAGCAGTATTATAATTTTTTTCATACAATCTACTTCTATACATGGGTTTTTATTCAAAGTATCTTTCATTTAATATGATGAATATAATAAAAGTATTATGTTTGAATGTTAATTGACCAAAATATATAATATGAATTATAGCATAGACAGGATCCTAGTTCCATAGCTTCAAATATACCGTATTTCAGTTTGGTTTTTGTTAATGTTTCTCATGGTTTAAAGAGTCAGGTGTAAGATAGGACACTTGTCTATATTAGATAACATTTCTAGAGGATCTGGTGTCTGTTTCAAACAATTAAGTGAACTGAGATGGTACAGAATTAAATGTACTGCTCAAATACCTGACAAAACATTTGCAGAGAGTTTAAAGTAAAACAACAATAAACTGTTTATGAAATACTGTACTCAGTCAACTAGTCCTTCTCCCCATCAGTTTGATCTGTGGCCACTCTGCACACTTAAACTGGCAGTGATTACAGTTTGATGTCTCATGGAGAGCAATGACAAGTCCCTAAACCCCTTGGGAGTCATTGGGGCATTGCAGCCATACAGTGTATCTTAGTCAAGAAAGCCTGGCAGAGCCCATCTCTCTTCAGGCTAAACTCATTTCTACAACTGAATGGACTGGAGCAACGTGAAATGAATGTAATCTATAACTTTTATAGATGTAAAGAACATAGAAATAAAAAGCAATAAACATATATTTGCATAATTAAATTACTTAATCTAGTAAAAGGTATTATAGCAATTCAAATTAGACCAAACATTTTTAGTAATTATTATGGTCTTAAATAAGAAAATAAAAATAACATTATTTGGAAATATCATTTTCCAAGTTGACAAAAAATATTTCTTAACTGAAATGACTAAATATTCATAAAGAAAATTTCAGGTTTTCTCACTAACTTATTTACTATTGTAGGTCATTGGCTTTTGACATCAATCTAAGAATCAAGGAGAACTAAATATGATTGCAGTGAAAATATATCTGATCTGCTACAGGTTATGGGAAGTGGTTGGAAAATTCCAATTATCAACTGCTTATTAATTAATTAAATTAGTTTTTTCATGTAATAAAACATTGGCTAATATTCTAAGCTGTTGTGAAATTGTTGGTGAGTCTTAATGAAGTGTTGGTGCTACCTAAAAACACAAGCAGATGTTTGTAACAAATATCAATGTCAGTGGAGTAAAACCTAGCTTTATTATTAATATGTGTGTGTACAAAACTAGTGTCTCTCTTAAAGCTGAATCTTTATAATGAACAGAACAATTAATATACATTGTCATGAATAATTTTTAGTTATGTAATTAAAGTTAAATCCTGAGCTAATTAATCATATAAAATTATTTTCTATACAGAAGCAGCAACAATGGTTTCTGATCTAGGCACAAAACCAGCAACTCTAGACAGAGAGGGTCTTAGTCAATACCAGTACTTTTACTGGTACTTTATTTTATCAAACCCAAAAAGGATAAAAAGTGAAGCTGACCTCGGGAGAATTTGAGCTCAGAATGTAATGAGTCAGAACAAATACTGCAAAGCATTTTCTTCCAATGCTTTAATGATTTTGCCAATAATAATAACCTTTTCTACTATAGGCACAAGGCCTGAAATTTTGCGGGAGGGAGTAAGTCGATTACATCAACCCCAGTACTCAACTGGTACTTAATTTATCAACCCCAAAAGGATGAAAGGTAAAGCCGACCTCAGTGAAATTTGAACTCAGAATATAAAGTTGTAAGAAATGTCACTAAGTATTTTGCCCATCATGGTGATGGTTCTGCCAGCTTGCCACCCCAACAATAATAATAATAATCATAATAATAATGGTTTCAAATTTTGGTACAAGGCCACTAAGTTGGAGAGAAGGAGTAAGTCAATTACATAGACTCCTGTGTTCAACTGGTACTTATGCTATTGACCCCAAAAGGATGAAAGGCAAAGCTGACCTCAGAGGAATTTGAATTCAGAACATAAAGATGGATGAAATGCCACTAAGCATTTTTATCAGCATGCTAACAATTCTACCAGCTCACTAATCCTTTCTACTGAAGGCACAGGGCCTGAAATTAGTGGGGAGAAGATCAGTCAATTACATTGTCTCCAGTATTTCACTAGTACTTAATTTATCGACCTCAAAAGGAAGAAAAGCAAAGTCGACCTCGGCAGAATTTGAACTCAGAACATAAAGACAGATGAAATGCCTGGTGTGCTAACGATTCTACCAGTTCACTGCTTTAAATAATCATAATAATAATGGTTTCAAATTTTGGGAAAAGGCCAGGAATTTCTGGGGAGAGTCAATTACATCGACTCCAGTGTTCAAATGGTACTTAATTTATTGACCCCCAAAAGGATGAAAAGCAAAGTCGACCTTGGTGGAATTTGAACTCAAAATGTAAAGACAGATGAAATGCTGCTAAGCATTTTGCCTGGCATGCTAACAATTCTGCCAACTCACTGCCTTAAATAATCTTAATAATAATAATAATTTTTTA
>NC_068987.1:61931733-61939952 GCF_001194135.2 Octopus bimaculoides | reverse complement strand
ATCCAAAGGATATTAAAATAGAAATTTTGAAAAAAAAACCCAAAAAATTTTCTACACAATTTACTTTAAATTTTTTTGTTTTTTACTTACAGCAAATCTTTTCCAATGTATATTCATATAATCTTCCCATTGCATACACATGTTGTATGGCAGGTAAATTATGTAATAGATAAACCCTCCACATACGGCAGCCAAGTTGGCACGCGAGAAAAACATACTGATCAAGAAACATAGTGAAATGGTTGATATACAGAAGCAGAGCATGAATAAGAAGAGCAAACCAGCATCTGAATGTTCAATCACATGACCACCCTGAAATGTAAAAAAAAAAAAAAAAAAAGAATGAAAAGAAGTTGAATTTATTGGAGAAATATTTGTAGTCATAAGAACACATTTTTATATTAACTGATGAATTTATAATATAAGAGAGTGTAAATTCAAAAGAAGTAGAAGTACTAACAACCTAAGTCCCCAAAATGAAGAAGAAGAAGAAGAAGAAAAAGAAGAAGAAGAAGAAGGAGGAGGAAAAGAAGAAGAAGGAGAAGAAGAAGGAGAAGGAGAAGAAGAAGAAGAAGAAGAAGAAGAAGAAGAAGAAGAAGAAGAAGAAGAAGAAGAAGAAGAAGAAGAAGAAGGAGGAGAAGAAGAGTTTCAAATCACACAAGGTGGCAATTTTGGGGGAGGGTGTTACATCAACCCAAGTGCTCAACTGGTACTTATTTTATTGATCCTAAAAGAATGGTGAAATTGTTGTCCCTTAATAGAGATAGAAGAGGAGAATAAGAATTTTTTTAAGAAAAGCATATCGTGATTTTCCCAGAAGGAAACAACAATTGTGTTTTGGTATTTTGAATTTATTTTTATGAATTGAAAGTAGATAATAGTTGTTGGCATATTTTGATTTCTAAGTCTAATATGATTAGATATTGATCAAATTTGATTATAGCATTAGGTAGTCATACTCAACTTGCTTTTAGAGACTGATAGCCTAATTCATATTAATCATATGCAGTTACATGTGATTGACACTTTAGATATTAATATATGAGCCTTTACATAAATTAATGCAGTACAAACATATCTGTTTGAGACTTTTAATAGTAGTTCAATTTGAAAACAAAATTAAGGAATTTAACAGAACAACATATTTTTAAACACAATTCCTTGTCAACACCACCTTCTGTACCTCCGTTTTTACTTAGTGACATAGTTTTTTTCTCTTTTTTCATAATTATTTATTTAGTTATTTGCAACTGTTAGTTCATTGTCAAACTGACATAAAACCTATTCTCTTTACTCTTTTACTTGTTTCAGTCATTTGACTGTGGCCATGCTGGAGCACCGCCTTTTTAGTCGAGCTAATTGACCCCAGGACTTACTCTTTGTATGCCAAGTACTTATTCTATCGGTTTCTTTTGCTGAACCACTAAGTTGCAGGGATGTAAACACACCAGCATCAGTTGTTAAGCGATGTTGGGGGAACAAACACAGACACATACACACATATATATATATATACATATATACGACGGGCTTCTTTCAGTTTCCATCTACCAAATCCACTCACAAGGCTTTGGTCGGCCCAAGGCTATAGTAGAAGACACTTGCCCAAGGTGCCACGCAGTGGGACTGAACCCGGGACCATGTGGATCATAAGCATGCTACTTACCACAGCCACTCCTACGCCTGTATATGAATATCTTTTGATATGTTCTGGTGACAGACATTACAATAGTGAAATAAGTTTGTCATTTATAAACTAATATTTGGAACATAAATTAATAGGAAATTTTAATTTAGATCACTTTAAAACAGGGAGTCTGTACTATAAAACCAAGGGCAATTATGAGCAGTTTAGTCTCAAAAGGGCTAAAGAGTGAGAGTTTAAATACTCTTGCTAGTTTTGTGCAATGTCTATGGTCAGGACACTTAACTCTCACTAGATTAGTTACTCTAGTTGTAAACAGGTATGCTGATCAGGTACAACAGTCTGCTGTATGGCATAGAGGCATTCAATACTAAACAAATATCTCATCAACTTGCAGTGTATGGCACAAATCATAACATGCTTAGAAATGCATTTACGTGACATTAATAAGACTAATCTGTTATTGACAAATGCATCTTATTTATTATGTTTATACTAATTAGTGATTTTTTAAAATTATAAAATTAAACAGCATAGTACTGAAATACAAGAAAAAAAGTTAAAACTAATCTACAACAAAAACTGTTATTTTAAAGAAAAAGATTTATTTGCTAGCTTCAGTTTAGCAGGTTTGAGAAGCTTGCTGAGGATTAAACACTACTTGCCTTCAATGTTATAACTAGAAGTATCACCGACAACATCATGATTACAAAGGCATCAATAAACCAAGATATCCAGTAAACGTTGTTCTTTAAACCCATAATCTTCATCACTTCTTTCAAACGTTTTTCCTTCTCATAAACGACACTTTTTACTATCATTGCAACAGAAAAGATCCATGCTAGCACCATAAATAATGGAAGGCTTTTTGAAATGGTTTTGGTAAATCTGTGAACAATAAAAAAAAAAAAGAAAAAACAATTTCTTTAGGTGAGCTACATAAAATATATTTAGCCTTATATACATTTAAAAAAAAAAAATCAGTTTTGTGGGTAAAAGGGAATAAAAATGTGAGCACCAGGTGAAACACAAACCAACATTTCTCTCTGAACATCAAATAACAGAATATGAATGTGGTCTCTCAACTGAGTTAAAATCAAAACAAGAGTGAGGCACAAACTGCAGGAACTAAGATAAAGATGATCTTGAAAGGTAGAGAGTGTAAATATAAAGACATTAATATGATATGAATTTCATTGAGAAAACATTAAGACCAGGTCATGTACAAAGAGAAACTCCCACTGAGTGGTGAACTTTTCCTTCTTTCATACACATTTTATATTCATCCTGAGACATTGTTTTTATGTAAATATGTATTTACAAATTTATTCTTAAGATAACCATCAACAACTTTGGTATATTTAGTCCTGTTCAACAGGTATTAGGAATCAAAACCAAATTTTATGGAAGTATATGCTGTCAATTGAATGATCACCTAATTTTGACTTTACTTGAGATTTTTCCAAATTTGCTGTGATCCTAGAATGTTTACTTTTATAAGTGGATAGAACATATTAAAATATAAGCAAAGAACAATCATTTTGGTTGATAACTTACATTAAAACAGCCAATAAAACTGAACTAAAACATTTCAGAAGACTGTATAATGTCCATCAGACTCAAATCATTTCCTTAGTGTTTCTGTCAATATGAATTTTTTTACCAATAATTTTCACCCCCATCAATCTTGGGATTTCTATGTCTCAGTATCTACCCTAACCCTAATTTATGTCTCAGTATCAGTGAGTTAATCTCTTTTTGGTTGCCTTCTATTATAACTTTCTATTTTTTTAAATATGCTTGTAATTGTAAATTACTACACCACTACATTTTTCTTCTAACTCTTTCTATGAATCCTTCTCTCCTCCCAACCAACATATTAAATTGTTCTAAGACTGGCTGGTTTATCTGATAGTCCTTCTATGTAAAGCCAAGTGTTCTACAAAATCATCTAATTTTGAATGCTGACAATTTCAGCTGAAAGTTTTTTGTTTTGTTAGAGCATACCTTGGTCTCACATCCACACAATTAGTTATTATCATAGGTTTTATTAGCCTTAGTATATTGTTCAAAATGTTCTTGCTGCTTAGATCTTTTCTCATGATACTTTGTAATTTCCATTTTGGTCTCATTTTCCTTCCAGACATTACCATCATACAAAGCTTGAAATAGATTCCTGAAGCAAATTTCAACCCTTGAGCAAAGCACATTAGTCTTCTTGATGCACTCAATTCAGTTGTGATTAAAATACACAATTTCATGACCGAATAATTATTGTTAATAAATGCATTCATCTGTGCACGGTAACAATTCTTGCAAATGCACAAATTAATTAATGAATACATGGAAAGAAAAATAAGGGCTGTGTTTTAATTATATTAAACATATGCAGAGGTTTACTAAATATTTTATAGTTGTTTTGCTCTTCTGCATTCCAAGTTTATACATCCTATTCAACTCTCTCAGATGGATAAGATAAATACCAATTAACGAGGTGGATAACATAAATATCCGTAACAAGCTGGAGTCGACTGATTATACATTTTCTGTGTTGGAATTTACCCTTGTGGCTAACTAATAAATCAATTTAGTGAGAATAGTGAGATGGCAGAAACAACAAAATGACATGCTAAATACGTCCTTGTATGTTTTCTAGTCCCATCTAAGGAGACATCTTAGGCTGTCTTTAGTCATCATCATCATTATCAACATCATCACCACCACCACCACCACCACTATCAACATTTAATGTATACATTCCATGCTGGATTGGGTTGGTTGATTTGACAGGATCTGATGGGTGTAAGGTCTTGCATTGTTGTGCTCCAGTGTCTGTTTTGGCATGGTTTCTATAGCTGGATGCTCTTCCTATCACCAACCACTTTATAAAGTGTACTGGGCGCTTTTATTTATGGTACCAACATTAGTCAGGTTGCTGTGCAGCTTGCAATACAAGGATTTGTGTTGACTGAGAGGGTTACAGTGAAATGGAAAGCAACAAATAGAAAATAAAATAAGTACTGGAATTAACTCAGCTTAATGTTCTAACCTCATTGTCAAAGTTAGACCTTTCCATTAGTTAAAGAGAAATCTCTTTACCTGCTCCAACCATCCAACTGCAGCCATGCTGGAGCACTGCCTTTAGTAAAAAAAAAAATCGACCCCAGGACTTATTCTTTGTAAGCCTAATACTTATTCAGTCAGACTCTTTTTGCTGAACCTCTAAGTGATGGGGACATAAACACACAAACATCGGTTTTCAGGTGATGGTGGTGGAGACAGACAGACATAAATAACAAATACATATATATACATATATATATATATATGTATATATATATATATATATATATATATATATATATATATATATACACACATGCATATATATATGACGAGCTTCTTTCAGTTTCCATCTACAAGATCCACTCACAGGGCTTTGGTTGGCCCAAGGCTGACACTTGCCCAAGGTGCCATACAGTGGGACTGAACCCAGAACCATGTGGTTGGGAAGCAAGCTTCTTACCACACAGTCACTCTTGTGCCTATGAATAATAATAATAATAATAAATGCCCCGATGCAGTACAAGGATGCTCTGATGCAGTACCAGGATGTCCTGATGCAGTACTAGGCAATGGTTCTCATGGCTTTTGATCTTAACTGACTGGAAGTATTATCTTGTACATGTTTTGTCTTGGTATAAAAGCTGGGTTACAGCAAATATTCTGCTCAATCACACAGATTTGCTTGTCAGTTGCTTGACCTTAAACAGTTGAGCATGACCCTTGGTGACTGACAATATGTGCATCTCTGATTGTGAGCAGGAATAGTGAGGGAACATCATAGCCATATGTTCAGAGGTATTCTCTGGAGCTTGAATAATTCACCTCTGGAAAAATGGGTGTTTCATTCATCATTCTTAAACAAACCTTGTTCAGGGACCTTTTGAGTAGGATGATCTACTCGGCCAGAATAAAATTCTAACAGGGCCCCACCTGCAAGGTCATGCACTGTTTATTTTGATATGAGATCACCATGTCATGCACATATGGTTGTGATGCATGTGCCTGGGATACCTTTATCAGACGGGTAGTCATGATGGGTATATTGGGCTTCACATATTTGTACCCCAGTGTCACTTTGATGGCATGTGCTGCTCTCTCATTCAATGATAATAATAATAATAATAATCAATTCTGATATAGGCACAAGGCCTGAAATATTAGGGGACAGGGATAGTGGATTACATTTACCCCTGTACTTAACTGGTAATTATTTTATTGACTCCAAAAGAATGAAAAGCAAAGTCAACCTCGATGGCATCAAAACTCAGAACATAAAGCCCAAATAAATGCTGCTAAGCATTTAGTCTGGCATGCTAACAGTTCTGCCAGCTCACCTCCTTGATAATCCTTTCTACTATAGGCACAAGGCCTGAAATTTTTGGTAGAGTGGGCTAGCAAATCACATCGACCTCACAACGCAACTGGTACTTATTTTATCAACCCCAAAAGGATGAAAGGTAAAGCTGACCTGGGTTGAATTTGATCTCAGATCATAAAGACCTATGAAATGCCGCTAAGCATTGCATCTGGTATGCTAATGATTCTGCCAGCTTGCAGCCCTAATAATAATAATAATAATAATAATAATAATGATGATGATGATAATGATGATGATGATAATAATAATAATAATAATAATAATAATAATAATAATAATAATAATAATAATAATGATATATAGTTGACGTTGCATGCTCCATTGGCCTATGAATTGTCAAGAAGGAAGGCAAACAGATAGATAGATAGATACAAAATAATCAGGAAAGTATTAGATAGCTGAAAAGAATGAATAGCATGATATTGTAGGCTGCAGGTAGTAAGCCTGCTATACATGCAAGACGCCAGGAGCTCCAACAAAACCTGTGTGATAAAGAGAAAATAATAAGAATAATAATAATTCTTTCTACTACAGGCACATGGCCTGAAATTTTGTGGGAGGGGTTAAGTTAATTATTTGAACCCCAATACTTCATGGCACTTGATTCATCAACTCCAAATAGATGAAAAGTAAAGTTGGCCTTGCCGGAATTTGAACTCAGAAGGCAGCAGGAGGCAAAATACCACTAAGCATTTCGCTCAGCATGCTAGCGATTCTGCCAGCTTAATAATAATAATAGTAATAGCTTCAAATTTTATCACAAGGGCAGCCTTTTGGGGGAGAGGATGAGTCGATTACATCAACCCCAATGTTCAACTGGTACTTAATTTGGGTGTTAAGTATTGTAGAAAGAGGTTCTGTGAGTTCCTTGGCAACAGGTTGTTGTTTGCTCTTATAGAATGAAATGGAAAAAGTGAAATTGAGAACTCTGGGAAGTGAAATTAAAATAATCTTTAGTTTTGCATGCTTGGATGATGGCAGCTAAGCATATTTGAATTAGAATGCATAGCCGATACCATGCAAAAACAATGACCTAAAATAAGAGAAAACATTAACAGAATGAAAATAACATGTCTTTCTGCAGGTATGAAGAAAATTACTTTCTTTTATTTTTTTGAGTGGGTGTGTATCTATATGTTTCTTTGTGACACACAGGAAAATATAATGAAAGAATAAAAAGAAAATCAATGTTATGAAAGTGATATCTGAATGCCTGTCTAAATTGACTATATTTAAGAAGCAATTTATGAAGACATTTCAATTAATGGAAACAATTAATGTAGGAAAACAAAAGCAACATTGCATACATTAGGGTGTAATGATAAAATTATGGAAACAATGAAAAAACACACGAAGGACTTGTGTAAATTAAAATACAATGAGCATCAAACTACACACACATATGTGATAATATATATCATCATCATCATCATCATCGTTTAACGTCTGCCTTCCATGCTTGCATGGGTTGTTGGCATTCTGTCAATTACAAAAATGAAGGTTTCAGTTGATCTGATCAATGGAACAGCCCACTCATAAAATGAATGCGCAAGTGGCTGAGCACTCCACAGACACATGTACCTTTAACATAGTTCACAGGAAGATTAGGCATGACACAATATTACAAGGTTGATCCTTTGAAATACAGGTGTTACTCATTCATGCCAACTGAGTGGACTGGAGTAACGTGAAAGAAAGTGTCTTGCTCAAGGACACAATGTGCCACCATGAATTGAGCTCACAACCTTATGATCATAAGCTGAATACCCTAACCACTAAACCACATGCTTTCACCATATGTGTATATATGTATATATAACATAGGCTAGCTACTGTCATCTCAGCCTATGCCCCTCAACCGGGGCTACCGGATGGTCTGAAAGACCAATTCTATGACACCCTCTTGCAAACTACCTCGTCGACAAGGGACAGGGACCTTCTCTTTGTGGTTGGTGACTTCAATGGTCATGTCGGACATCGTGCTGGAGGCTACCATGGCATACATGGAGGCTATGGCTTTGGTTCCCACAACGAGGAGGGAACCAGACTGCTGGAGTTCTGTGATGCAACCGATCTTATGGTTTGCAATACCAACTTCAGGAAACCTGCCTGTCACCTAGTCACCTACCA
>NC_068987.1:61924671-61928855 GCF_001194135.2 Octopus bimaculoides | reverse complement strand
GATCGTTGCCAGTGCCCCTAGACTGGCTCCTGTGCGGGTGGCACATAAAATACACCATTTCGAGCGTGGTCGTTGCCAGTACCGCCTGACTGGCCTTCGTGCGGGTGACACGTAAAAGCACCCACTACACTCTCTGAGTGGTTGGCGTTAGGAAGGGCATCCAGCTGTAGAAACTCTGCCAAATTAGATTGAAGCCTGGTGTTGCCATCCGGTTTCACCAGTCCTCAGTCAAATCGTCCAACCCATGCTAGCATGGAAAGCGGACGTTAAACGATGATGATGATGATGAATATCATTATCCTTCCTTATGAAATATATAGGACTGCTTAAAAAGTGCGTGGGTCGAATCAGAGACAAAAGATAAGAATTCTAATAAAAACTCAAATTAAGCAATCAACATTTTTTATATACACATACATAGTTATAAATTCAGTTTAAAATACACACACACACACACATATATATATATATATTAATACATATCGACATACAAAATATATATGAATATTTTAAAAATATAAAT
The DNA here is from genome assembly GCF_001194135.2 of Octopus bimaculoides. Taxonomy (NCBI): domain Eukaryota; kingdom Metazoa; phylum Mollusca; class Cephalopoda; order Octopoda; family Octopodidae; genus Octopus; species Octopus bimaculoides. Next base: position 61,928,332 of record NC_068987.1, on the reverse strand, counting down.
ATATATAAATACATATAAGAATATATGTAAAAAAATGTGATATGGAAAAAAATGTGAAGGAAAGAGAACTAGTAAAATATGTTTTTCAGTACTAAAATTAAGAGCGGTAAAGAGTGTCTAAAAATTCCAAGTAATAAGTCCATAAAATTCAATCAGTTTTTAAAAAATATAAATAGTATATAATACAATCAGAGTAAAATTACTTTCTGTGGCCATTTCCAGAATTTGACAATGTCCCCTTCATTAGGAAAGGAATTCTCATTACAAAATCACATTCCGACAATTTCTAGTTATAACAGAGGGATGGATATAGGTTTATATAAAAATTCATTCTTACGTATGCAAATGAAAGAATGGAAAACATGGAATGAAGGGACAAGTATATTAACCTATTAAACATAGCACAATGGAATATTCACAGTACTAAAATACCAGGCTGCACTCCACAGAGACACTTAAAACATCTGAGGTGGTACCTCTGCCCACTTTTCTGGGAAGCATACCTCCAGGATAAGGGTGGGATGCTGCCTGGCTTGTAGCAGCAATAACGGTAGGCTTGGAGGAAAAAAATCACCATCTTCCAAGCTACTGTACTAGAACAGCAGAATTGGCAGGGACAAGGCCTAGAAATGATAGTCCAAGTAGCCTCTGTCGACCTAGAAGAAATTGTGGAAACCATACAGGTGGAGGAAAGTAAGCTGCAGGTGAATGTCGAGGGGAGGAAGCTACGTTGCTACAAGTGTGGCCAAAAAGATCACATCACGGCCGAGTATGTTCCTCCCCCTGAGAAAGCAGCAATACCCACAACTGCCGCGAAAGCAATGGGAAACAAAAAGGCTGCAACAGTCGGAAAAGCAACTAAACCAACAACACCAGGAATACCAACAACAATGGAAACACCTGCAATATCAATGGCGTCAGAGGCATTAACACTAAGATCACAAACAACACCAACACCAAGGATATCCCTGGCGGAGGAGGATACAATTGAAGATGTTACTAATTGGACTGTTGTAATGGGAGAAAAGAAAAAATCCCCATCCCATCCCCACAAGCCCCAGTACACCAAAAAAGAAAAATCAAAGACCAAATCCCCACCCCATGTCCCAACCCTGATACAAACTTAATGGCTATTAATGCCAACAATATGATACTGCTACAAAATATTTTAAAATATACCCACAGCCATCCAGTATCTCATGCACACCCCACAAAAAATTCAAATATGATGTAGGCCCTCTGAGGTAAGATTTTTCTCCTCAAATTTATGAGGGCCTTGTCATAGACACCTCACAAGCCCTAAAGTAAATGGAATGAGATGGGCATTAGCCCATCTCATTCCAAGGTAAGTAAAATCTATATTTTTTTTCATGTTTACACTCAACATAGGGTGTTCAAATGTTCATGGTCTGGGGCTGAATTGGAAACAAGGGCATTTCCTCAATGACCTCAGGTCGTATAGATTGGATGTGATAGTAGTTACAGAAACCTGGCTGAATGGACTGAAAGGCTTTTCTCCCCTCCTAAACGGCTATGAGAAATTTATTTTTCCAAGCCAGCCTGGAGGGGGGAGGGGTGTAGCAGTTCTGTTCAGGAAAAATCTGGGTTTAGATCTGGAGGGCAGGCTGGTCATTCTTGACGTGACACACAGCAGTGGTAAGTCTTTCAGGCTGGTGGCTATTTATGCTCCCCCGAGGGCTGGACATTCAAGCCTAGAGAAATTTCTAGGTATGCCACATCCTTCAGTGTTATTAGGGGACTTTAATACAATCTGCAATGCACACGTAAATTGTGTTGGCTCGAGTATGGATAGAAGGAGAAGCCTGTGCCTCCTCAATCTGCTTAAGCACTTTCAGCTGGCAGATCAGTATAGACTAGAACATCCAGATGCTCCATTGTGGACATGGATGAATAGCAACGGGTCTTCTAGGTCTTATATAGACAGGTCATTTGTTAGACATATAGATAAAGATTTAGTTAGGAGGTCCACAGTTTCATTACATCAACTACAATGACCACAAGCTTGTAACCTGTAAGTTTAACTTAGATAAGTTACGTAGGCAAGGTCCTAGCTACTGGAAACTCAACAAGTCCCTTTTGGCTGATGAGGAGTAGAAGAGTTCGATTAGGTTGTTAGTGATGAGGGCATTGACTGATGTCATAATAAACAACAAATGGTGGTATGCCCTCAACAGAACCATAAAGTTCAAGTCCATTAGATATAGTAAAGAGCTAATTGGTAGGAAAAATAGAATAGAAAGGGACTTAGCTAAGGATTTAGAAGAGGCACTGAGGTCTGGCTCTGCATCCCAAGTTTAGGCAGTGAGTCTGGTTCTCAAACAACACCTCGAAGCTAAACACAAGGGGTGCATAGTCAGGGCAAAGCAACGTGCAGTGGGGCAGGAAGGAATCAAGGTGACCAGCTGGGCCTGTGTGATAGACTCAATGTGATAATGATGCCACAATACAGTCTTTGACGAACCAACAGGAGAACTTGGTAAATGAACCCAAGGAGATGTGTAAGGTCTTTCAGGAGCATTTCACTCAGCTTTTCATGGAGGAGGGAGGGCGGAACCAGTGGACTGGAGTGCAGGAGGAACCTCACAGATTTCCTTACCAGTCTGCCATGTCTCTCACGACAGAGTGTAAGTGCCCTGAGAGAAATATTGGACACAAGAAGCATCGGATGCGGCGTGCAAGAGAGACGTTTGCGCTGGTATGGTCATGTACCACGGATGGATGAGGAGAGCTGTGTGAAGAAGTGCCACTCCCAAACAGTTGAAGGAATCCGGAGTAGAGGTAGACCCAAGAAGACATGGGATGAGGTGGTGAAGTATGACCTTTGAATGTTGGGCCTCACAGAAGCAATGATGAAAGACCAAGACATCTGGAGATATGCTGTGACTGCGAAGACCTGCCAAATAAAGTGAGTTCATGGCTGTAACCAACACCAGTTTCACATAACCAGTCCCAGCCCATTCAAAGTACCTTGGGTTGTAGGGCGACATGCTGTGCTTGAAGAGACCTATTGAGTCAAGTACATCGACATCAAAATGAAAATCAAATGGAATTTGTAGTTGTGATCCCCATGCCGGTGGTACATAAAAAGCACCATCCAAATGTGGCCGATGCCAGCACTGCCTTGACTGTGTCCGTGCTGGTGGCACGTAAAAAGCACCAACCAATTGTGGCCATTGCCAGCCCCCTCTGGCTCCTGTGCCGGTGGCACGTAAAAAGTACCAACCAATTGTGGCCGTTGCCAGCCCCCTCTGGCTCCTGTGCTGGTGGCACGTAAAAAGCACCCACTACACTCACAGAGTGGTTGGCATTAGGAAGGGCATCCAGCTGTAGAAACATTGCCAGATCACACTGGAGCCTAGTGTAGCCTCCTGGCTTCCCAGACCCCAGTTGAACCGCCAACCCATGCTAGCATGGAAAATGGATGTTAAACGATGATGATGATGATATATATATATATATATATTCAAAAATGAGTTCAAAGGGATATATAATCCTGCTTGGTAAATCCAAGTGTCCTATTTGAGACTGCATAGTTTCCGTAGAATAAGCAAATAGTATTAATAATGATCAAGGGAATGGAAATTTTTTCCACATCTATAATTTCATTAAACAGTTATTTACAGCATTCTTTCATGGACCA
>NC_068987.1:61924007-61924661 GCF_001194135.2 Octopus bimaculoides | reverse complement strand
GGAAAAAATTTCCATTCCCTTGATCATTATTAATACTATTTGCTTATTCTACGGAAACTATGCAGTCTCAAATAGGACACTTGGATTTACCAAGCAGGATTATATATCCCTTTGAACTCATTTTTGAATATATATATATATATATATCATCATATATATATAAAGTAATAAACTGAGGAAAAAGAAATCCTTCAAAGGGGTGTGTTAAACATCCAATTCACTGGTACATCAGTTGGATACCATATTAATATTGGTATAATTCAATTATAAAGATAAATTAAATAGAGAGATGCTATAGACAACCCAACAATTTATTTATATTATAGTATTACATGATATACTATGAATATAATATGATATTATGCTATGTTATATTATATTCATTGTGTATCATGTAATATTATAATATAAATAAATTATTGGATTATCAATAGTATCTCTCTATTTAATTTATATATAGAATGTTCTCTATGTGGCTCGTGTGTTCTCGTCTACGTTTGTTTGCAATGTCCTGTACCCAGATATGCACCTATACATACAGGTGGATGTCGGTATGCACATACCTGTACGTATATATGCATATACTCATTTACTATTTGTTTATATATATATATATATGTATATATATATATATATATATATATATATATATAT
>NC_068987.1:61922134-61923180 GCF_001194135.2 Octopus bimaculoides | reverse complement strand
TATATATATATATATATACATACATATATATACACACATACATAAATACATACATACCTATGCATACATGTACAAATACAGACCACACACACACACACACATACATGCATGCAGGGTGCTGATATGGCAAGTTGGCTTGTAATTCTGTAGTTCTAATTGTGATCCCATTTTTATTTAGTACCTTCTACTGTAATCATATGTTGTTAGGAAACGTAGCAGAGAGAATATTTATAGGTGTCATGTGTGTGTGTGTGAAAGAGAGAGAGAGAGCACACATGCATGTAAATTGTGTAGAATTGGTCAGCTAAAAGAACAAATCTCTCATACTATTTAGTTATTAAGTTACATCAAGTCATGTCATTTTTAGGTTAAAAGGTAACCTTAACAGGCCATAACCATTTGATGAAAGAAGATTGATAAAATATGTGCCATGTTAAATTCTGAGGTGAATATAATCAACTAAAAGCTTAGAAGCCAGTGATTCCAGCACGGTCACAGCCCACTGATTGAAAACAATAAAACAATACACTTGCTTGAATGCAATTATAGGTACAAATGTACTTACACACATCACAGCCTGTATTGAAATGTGTGGGCATGACCGTGAGTACACACACACACATTATACATAATATATATATATATATATATGTGTGTGTGTATGTGTACTTATATATATATATATATATATGTGTGTGTATGTGTACTTATATATATATATATATATATATATATATTGGAAGGTTTGGAGGTGATGTACAGGAATTATATAATAGAAAAAAATTAAGGTACTCAGAAATCTGGATGGTTGTACATTTACAGAGTTTTATTAATATGTCACATGCTTTATAAATCATATAAAGCACTTTCCACCTAATCTTGTAGCATTTTCAAATTTTTGATTTCACCTTGCGATGCCGTCTCTTTATATAGTTTTATTGAGTGTGTAGGGGTGAAGAGAGAGATATATAGGATAGTAAGAGAGGGTGAGGAATGGAGGGAAAAGTGAGAGAGAGAGAGTGTGTGTGTGTGTGTGTGTGTGTGTG
>NC_068987.1:61903163-61922096 GCF_001194135.2 Octopus bimaculoides | reverse complement strand
GTGTGTGTATAATCAACTTACACATTTCCCTGAAATTGATGGCCTTGTGTCAAAATTTGAAACCAATACACACACATATATATATAAAGAGGCAAAAAAAAATTTGAGGGATATAATTAGTAAAACCATTGAAAAGAAGGCAAAGAGTTTTTCAGATTTCTATTGGAAGTCCTTCATCTGCAATAAGGAAAGAGAAGAACGAAGGGAGAAAAGTCGGAGAAAGAAAGGTACTGGACAAGAACAAAAATTAAAGAAAGATTTAGGGGTCAGGTGAGAATGTGTGTGTGTGTGTGTGTGTGTATATATATATAAATTGGCAAGAAAGTAATTTCGTTTTTCGCAAAAAGATAGAGTTACAATCTTTTTGAATGACTTTTGTCAATGTCATGATTTTTTTTCCTTCTGACGTATGGTAGCTGTTACTTTTAGCTTACTTTAGAAGCAAATTGTGAGTAATTTTGTTTATGGCTGTTAGTTCAGTATCAATTTTAACATAGAGTGCAAAAACGAATATTTTTGCCATATTCTGCTTTTTTATTTCCATAAAGGCAAGGAAGCTGCTGAACCTCACAAAGAGACATGTGAAGTTTATGGCGTCGATTGCTTAACAGAACACACATGTCAGAAATGGTTTAAAAAACTTCGTTCTGGAGATTTTTCACTCAAAGATGACCAATGTTTTGGTCGACTACTGAAGTTGATGATGACTAAATCAAAATCATAACTGAATCTGGTTGTCATATAACTGTGCGAGAGATTGCAGAGAGGTTAAATGTATCACACACAACAACTGAAAATCACTTAAAATGTCTTGAACTCATTAAGAAGCTCAATATTTGGGTTCCACATAAATTGAAAGAGATTCACTTAACACAACGAATCAATATGCAATGAAATTGACCTTTTTTAGAAATGAATCATTACTGGTGATGGAAAATGGATTATCTACAATAACATCAATTAAAAAGGATCATGGTCCAAGCATAACGAATCAGCACAAATCACATCGAAAGCTGAATTGCATCAAAACAGGTCATGCTATCAATTTGTGGGATTACAAAGGAGTTGTGTATTTTGAGCTGTTTCCAAAGAACCAAACAATCGATTCAGATGTTTACTGCCAACAACTAATGAAACTGAAGGAAACAATCAAAGAAAAACGTCAGAATTAGCAAATTGTAAAGGAATCATGTTCCACCATGACAACGCTAGACCACACAAGTTTTTGTTAACTCATGAAAAATTATTGAAGCTTGGTTGGGAAGTGATGTCACATCCACCATATAGCCCTGACCTTGCACCACACAGTCCAGTATAAACGTACAAAAGAGAAAACTTCTCAAACATATGTAAGAAAAAAAGGAACAAGAAAGAGAAGAGACAGAAGAATGAGGGAAACAGACAGATGGAGAGAGAGAAAGAAATAAAAGGAAGTGAGAGTGTACACAAAAAACTGGAAATGAAGCAAACACAAAAATCTTTTAAGGATTAGGGAATTCAATGTTATTAAAATGTAATGCATACAATGATAAAACTCTCCATTATGAGAAGGCAATTAAAAGTGAGAGATTAAATTTAAAAAGGAAAACACTAACTTGTCTTCTAAATAACAAGGATAAGGAAACTGTTGTGTATATATTCCAGAGGTGACATCTTGTCCAGTTTGTTGGCCAATAATAGCATGGTCTATCATATCTTGCAAGAATATGAAACCATGCGTAAAATATTTTTGGTCAGGTAGGGGTCGAGGGCGAGGTCCAGGTGTCCACCACCTACAAAGTTGAAGATAATTAATTAGTTAAAATGATAAATAAATAGAAAAAAAAATCATAAAAAGAATTACATTCTTTTGTTTTATATATATATATTATTTAAAAGTTTATAAAATTGATTTGTAGAATTTACATAGATTTCTTTTATCTTTACCTTTTACTTGTTTTAGTCATTAGACTGTGGCCATGCTGGGGCATAGCACTGAAGAATTTTTAGCTGAATGAATCGATCCCAGTCCTTTTCTTATGGAGTTTTATTTTTTTAAGCCTGGCACTTATTTTATCAGTCTCTTACTGCTAAGTTATAGGCACATAAAAATACTAACACCAGTTGTCAAGTAGTGGTAGGGGACAAACACAGACAGACACACACACACACATAACAAGCTTTTATCAGTTTCCTTTTACCAAATCTACTCACACAAGACTATAGTAGAAGACACTCGCTAAAGGTGCCATGCAGTGGGGCTGAACCTGGAACAATGTGGTCAGGGAGAAAACTTTTTCTTACCACACAGTCATGCCAACAGAAATAAAAATATACTGAAATTCTGTTTTGAAGGGTGAAAAAAATCCCCCCCAAGCAACAGCTGTGTATTCAGTAACCTATTGCATCTTTGAACAAAATGACGCTGAACCAAGACACAAACACAACAGATTACAGATGCACTGTTACCATACAGGAATTTTTTATTATCACCATTATCACCACTTAATATTTACTTTTCCATGCTTGCATGGATCAGATAGAATTTGTTGAAGCAGATTTTCTATGGCCAGATGCCTTTCCTTTCACCATCATATAATGTCTTGACGAGGAGACAAACATGTGCATGGTGAACTTCTTTCAGTTTCTGTCAATCAAATTCACCCACAAGGCTTTGGTCAGTGAAAGACTGCAGTAGAAAGGCACTTGTTCAAGGTGCCAAACAGTGGAACTGAAGCCAAGGCCATATGGTTGGGAAACAAGCTTCTGGGTCACACATCCACACCTTTTGCCCATTAAAATATTTCATTTCTTCTTTTTCAAACCAGTAACTTCATTAGTTCACTGGGAACTGCTGGAAACCCTATCTTTACCTAGTGATCTACAAATGGAACACACTGAATCAATTCCCATTACACTACCCAGTCTTTTTCCCCCACAAAATTGATCTTCTGGAGTCTCCTTCCAGCTCATGTCTTTTTTTGCAGATGTTTATCTGCAACTGTTTAAAAGAAATATCAACAATTAGGGACATTGAACTATCACACTTACTGGTCTGAAAGGACCTGCAAATGTCATGGACACTACCTCCCCCTCTAGACTCAGCAATTTAAGACAGAAAAAGATTTACTCTTTTACATCCATTGTTGATGTGTGTTTTTTTTAATCTGGAGGAGCAATTCTGTTTACAGCAGGATGTCTTTACTGCTGCAAACCACTCACCCATGAAGTAAAACTGATGTTTGTTTTTGTTCAGTCAGGCAAACTGAAGCAAGCATTTAGGTGCATTTGTCATCAGTATAACACAAGGGTTGTAGTAAGATCCAAACTTACCATTAGGTCAGTAATAGCATCAGCATCATTACCCTCGGTGTATAAATGTCCACTTTTCCATGCTAGCATGGGTCAGATGAACTTTGTTGAGGCAGATTTCCTTCGGTTAGATGCCTTTCCTGTTACTAACCTTCACCTGTATCCAGGCAAGGTAATATTTTACCATCAAAGACAGGATACAAGCATTGCTTGTATGATGGTGCTGCTGATTTATCTCACAAAAACACAAACACACACATGTATATACATATATACAATGGGCTACTTTCAGTTTCCACCAACCAAACCCACTTACAAAGCTTTGTTCAGCCTAGGCCTAGTGTTGTAGACATATGCCCAAGGTGCTACACATGTGAAACTGCATGGCTGGGAAGCATGAAAGCTTATACTCATCAGCATGCATCAGCAAATAATTTGTTTCTTGATTTCTATAAATAAGAGCCACAATTTTCATTTAGATTCATCTGGGATTAGCTTTAACTGGAGACACAACCAGCTTGAAACACTGCAGTGTCTCAAAGTATCCTTCTTTCAATAAATCGAGGGTGTTGTGAACATATTGTCTGAAAGGAAAAGTTGTTCTCTGAAGACAAACAACCATTTTTTTTTTACTTTTGATTCCTATTTTACTCAGATGAACCCCCCTAGCCATTTGATGTTTAAAACATCCTATTACATTTTTATAATTACATATTAGGAACTGTATAAAAAAAAACTTATTAAAATATTTTGTGTATTGTAGAAGTATGACCAATTTATTGCAGATAAATTTTAACAAAATTTTGTATGGACACCCAAGGGCCATACAAACCCCAGTTGAGAACTACTGGATTAGCATATTCACATTTGAATATGCTAGAATGTATTAAGAATGAATATGTATGTCATTGTCTTCTTTCTCCAAAACTCTTGAAATATCCATCCATCCATCCGTCTGTCTGTCTGTCTGTCTGTCTGTCCATCTATCATGTTTATGTTTCAGATGTTCAAACTGAACATCAGCCACATCAGTCTCACCCATCTGGGAGAGCTTGTAAAGATCAAGGACACTGCAGGTTCCTCCTTTTAGTTAATGAAATAATATATAAAAATGATAAAATATGAATAAAACAAAAATTCAACAACACAGTTGAAGGGGAAAAGGTTTATTTTGTTTCCTCTGCCAGAAAATTAATAAAATATAAAATCAAAACTGAAAACTTACTTATCTCTGATTCTCTGTGTGCTATCAACTTTATCAGCATCCATCCTTATTTTGTATTCAACATGAGTAGGTAAGGTTTCTGAATTAGGGTCAATGTTAAAAATTAAGGCTGAAAAGTAAAAGAGTAAAACCACTTGAGTTTAATGAGGTCCTGAGTATTTATAGACAAAACAATTCACATATTCAAACATACACACACAAATATTTTCAGATGATATCAAAGACTAGTGACTCCTGACATGAGAGATGTATAAAATATATTTTAAAATGTGCAAAAACAATCCTAACTTTCAGGGTTTATTGTTGCCTCATTAGAATTTCTTATGCAATTTCCTAGTTAGCTTTTTGGTGCTCTCTGTATTAAATATGCCAACACTGCCTAAACTATCACCTTGTATAGTATTGTAAACCTTGCTCACTATTATATAGGGAGTATCATCCTGGACTTCAGAGAAAAGTATGAGTTTATATTTCCATATTTAGTCATACAAAAAAAAAACAAAAAAAAAACTAAAACCATATAGGTGAGTGCATACAAGTTAACTCATTGAATACTGCTAGCAATTTGAAGTTGCTTGTTTTATCAGACCTGTTGGTTTAAGCCAGGCAAGATTTGAGCTGAGAACTATGATAAATAGCATATGCTTGATAGTCTACTATTTTAGCCATCTTTATAACCCCCATCTCACCTGCTTCATACGTTTCTAATGCTGGTGAAAAAACGTTGATGAACTCAAATATAAAGATAAAAATCTCATTTCTTTTTCTTCATTTTAATGCAGTACTACAATATAGGAAGATACAAAAGAATATAACTGGAAATATTTTCCATAAATAACTCCCAACACACCAAGTCTAAACTAAATTTGCAACGCAGCCTCTGATCTCACAGAGGTTACAGATTTATCTTAAAGTACAAAAGCTAACAAAAAATACATCATTATTATTAGCATTTTGGGTTTAGTCCCACTGCATGGCACCTTGAGCAAATGCCTTCTACCACAGCCCTGGGCCAGTCAAAGTCTTGTGAGTAGATTTGGTAAATGGGAAAAGCTTATTATATGCGTATGCATCTCTCTATCTATCTATCTATCTATCTATCTGTGTTTGTGTGTAAAAGTAAATCCTTATATATATATATATATATATATATACATATATAAATGTATATAAGTATATATATATATATATGTGTGAGTGTATGTGTAAGTATATATGTATGTGTGTGTGTGTGTGTGTATATATATATATATATGTGTATATATATATATATATATATATATATATGTATGTATGTGTGTGTGTGTCTCCTTCTGATGATATCATGTGTCAGTTGTTAGTAAGCATCACTATCATACACATGGTGTCATTTGTTTCCAATCTTCCATGGAAATGTGAACATTAAAACAATAATGATATCACGTTTATCAAAGGGGAGAATGATTCATGATATATCAAGCCATCTTTTACGATATATTTGGCCATCTTTCATGATATATTAGTTCATCTTTCATGATATATTAGGTCATTATTCAAGCTATTAAAACATTTGATAAATCTATGGTTGCCTCATTGTTTACAGTAACTGGTTGTACTTAAGTTCTCTGTGAAACCTATATACAGTTATGTCAACTGACTCATCAAGAGTTACTCTATACGTTGTTACAAAACACACTGCAGAGCTACAATAATAGGATATGAGACATCAACCTTAACTATTAGTTATAAACTTTAAAGACTGAACTCTAATAAAGAAAATAGAAAAACTGAAGTAATATTTACCAGCCAGCAATGTATCATTCTCAACAAACTGCAGACTGTCTTTGACTAAGGCAGATTCATTTGGATAAGGCTTGAATTTATCAAAATTGAAATACTAGCATTTGTAAAAGAAAAAGACAAATAAAAATTGCATGAGTTGGTCTATCATTATAATTGCAAACATCTAAAAAAAAAAATAATAAATATACAAATTAGAGAATGTAACATTAATAACGCAATAAAGAATATATATTTCCTCTATTGTTTTTGGTTTTTTTTAATACCAATTTTCAAAACTCAGTCAATCAAAATTAATGAAAATAAAGACAACATATTGTATTCACGATATCTAATAAGACAAAGTTAGGAAATGTTTTAGTCAAATTATACAAATATCAAAACTTCCTAATTGTATGGACTAACTAACATCTGAATGATTACTTTTGATTTGTTAGAAATGATGGTTTTTAATTTCTTTATAAGTAAAATATTTCCAATCTTTATTAACCATAACCTGACAGAATTTTAACATTTAATGGAGTGGCTGTGGGGTAAGTAGCTTGCTCACCAACCACATGGTTCCGGGTTCAGTTCCACTGCGTGGCACCTTGGGCAAGTGTCTTTTACTATAGCCTCGGGCCGACCAAAGCCTTGTGAGTGGATTTGGTAGATGGAAACTGAAAGAAGCCCGTCATATATATGTATGTATGTATATATATATATATATATATATATATATATATATATATATATGTGTGTGTGTATGTGTGTGTTTGTCCCCCCAACATCACTTGACAACCGATGCTGGTGTGTTTACGTCCCCGTAACTTAGCAGTTCGGCAAGAGACCGATAGAATAAGTACTAGGCTTACAAAGAATAAGTCCTGGGGTCGATTTGCTCGACTAAAGGCGGTGCTCCAGCATGGCCACAGTCAAATGACTAAAACAAATAAAAGAGTAAAGAGTAAAGAGTATACCATGATTTCAAATTCTTGTAATATTGGTTGTGCCAGAATAGATAATTTCAGTCACACCACCTTTTACTTCCCTGCTATGATATTTCAAAGGCATAATTTAAATGTTTCATGATTGTAAATAGGGTGTATGGTAAGGAGTTTGCTTCCCAACCACATGATTCTGGGTTCAGTCTCACTGCATGACACCTTGGGTAAATGTCTTCTACTATAGCCTCTGGCCAACCAAAGCATTGTGAGTGGATTTGGTAGATAGAAACTGAGTTCAAATTCTACTGAGGTCGACTTTGCCTTTCATCCTTTCAGGGTCAATGAAATAAGTACCAGTTACGCACAGCCCCTTTCCCAAAAATTTCAGACCTTGTGCCCAAAGTAGAAAGGATTATTATTACTATTATTATTAAGAAGGTGACAAACTGGCAGAATGGTTAGCACACCAGGCGAAATGCTTAGTGGCATTTCATCCATCTTTACATTCTGAGTTCAAATTCTGCTGAGGCTGACTTTACCTCTAATCCTTTTGGGGTTGATAAAATAAGTACCAGTTGAAGACTGGAGTTGATGTAATCGACTATCTCCCTCCCAACAAATTGCAGGCCTTGTGCCCATAGTAGAAGAAGTTATTAATATTATTAAGGTGGTGAGCCAGCAGAATTGTTAGCACACCGGGCAAAAAAGCATTTCTTCCACCTTTATGTCCTGAGTTAAAATTCTGCTGAGGTTGACTTTGCTTTCATCCTTTTGGGGTCATTAAAATAAGTACCAGTTGAACACCGGAGTCAATGTATTTGACTTAACCCTTCTCCCGAAATTGCTGGCTTTGTGCCAAAATTTGAAACCATTATTATTATTATTATTATTATTATTATTGAGTGAGAGACCAGTGCATGCCATCAAAGTGACACCGGGATACAAATATATGAAGTCCAATATACCCATCATGACTACCCATCAGATAAGGTACACAAGCCACATGCATCACAACCATATGTGCAAGACATAGTGATCTCATATCAAGATAAACAGCGCATGACCATGCAGGCAGGGGTCCAGTTAGAATTTTCTTCTGGTTGAGTGGCCCATCCCACTCAAGAGGTCTCTGAATAAAGTTTGTTTAAGAATGATGAATGAAACATCCATGTTTCCAGAGGTGAATTATTCAAACCCCAAAGAATTCCTCTCAACACATGGCTATGATGCTCCTCCACTACTTCTGCTATTGATCAGAGATGTCAGCCACTAAGGGACATGCTCAACTGGTTAAGGACAAACAAATCTGTGATATTGAGCAAAATATTTGCTGTAGCTCATCTTTTTATAACAAGACAAAACATGTATATGATAACACTTTCAATCAGTTAAGATCAGAAGCCATGAAAGCCAGTGCCTGGTACTGCATCAAGGCATCTATTTATTTATTTATTTATTATTATTGTTGTTGTTGTGGCAAGCTGGCAGAATCATTAGCACACCGGGTAAAATGCTTTGTGGTATGCCATCCATCTTCACATTCTGAGTTCAAATTCCACCAAGGTTGACTTTGCTTTTCATCCTTTCGGAGTCAGTTAAATAAGTACCAGTTACACACTGAGATTGATGTAATCAACTTAATCCCTTCCCCCATATTTGAGGCCTTGTGGTTCCAACAGAAAGGGTTATTATTATTATTATTATTATTTACTTTTAATCTGCATGTTTGTTACAGTGACTTGGCTAGACACACCCAATGTCCTATTATTATTATTATTATTATTATTATTATCATTATTATTGTTATTTAGGCAGCAAGCTGGCAGGATCATTAAAGCATCAGACAAAATGCTTTATGGTATTCATTCTAATTCTTTACTTTCTAAGCTAAAATAACAAAATAGACATTAAAGAAGCAAACAAAGAATACGTTTTGACAAACTATACAAAGAAAGAATGGCGATTACAAAGTTTAAAAATATATGATCAATAATCTAGCTTCTTAAACACCTATATAATTGCAACAATAATTCATGAGGTTTCATACTTAAAATAATAACCAATAACAACTTTCTTTTTATATTTGTAGATGATAAAGGCAAGCAATTTCTGAAATGTTTGCTTTGTATTATAAATTAATAAACAAACAAATAAATACGTAAATAAATAAATTACTGCTAAAACAGTTTAAAATATCCTTTTTGTTCTAATTTCAAATTATTTATTTTCTTATTTTTGATAAATAAATTATTACTAAAAACCTGATAAGGTGATAATGATAATAATATATCTTAATTTTTCAGGCTTTATGGAACAGTAAAAATATAAAATACATTTTCTTTATCAAGCAGCATTCCAGAAAATTTGGTAAAGAATTGCCTTTGCTTGTAGATACTTTTCTTCTTTACCAAAACTAGATCAATTGCAATATTCTATCTTTAGCCTTTACTTGCTTTACATGGACTGTTGCCATGCTGGAGCACTGCCTTGAAAAGATTAGCCAAATGGATCAACCCTAGCGTTTATTTTTTAAAGCCTGGTACTTATTCTATCAGTCTCTTTTGCTGAACTGCTAAGATATTGGACCATAAAGAAACAAATGCCAGCTGTGAACCTGTGGTGGAAGACAAATATAAACACACACACACACACATACAGACAATAGGTGGGGGTTAGCTATTCTCAGTATAGAAAATATGGAGTATTGTGCTCAAATGAATTTAGATTAAACTCTGAATTCTCCATCCAGGACTTGGTTCATGGCATCAAGAGTGTCTATAAAAGAAATCTAGGATGAGTTGATATGGAGGTAGTGATGCAGATAATGCATACATACATACATACATATATATTCTTTTAGCTGTTTCAGTCACTTGACTGTGGCCATGTTGGAGCACTGCTTTTAGTCGAGCAAATCGACCTCAGGATTTATTCTTTGTAAACCTAGTACTTATTCTATTGGTTTCTATTGCCGAACTGCTAAGTTAAGGGGACATAAAGGCACTAGCATCGGTTGTCAAGTGATGTTGGGAGGGACAAATACAGACACACAAACATATAGACACACATACATATATATATACAAATATATATTCGACAGGCTTCTTTCAGCTTTCTGTCCATCAAATCCACTCACAAGGCTTTGGTTAGCCCGTGGCTATAGTAGAAGACACTTCAGTGGGACTGAACCTGAAACCATGTGGTTGGTAAGCAAGCTACTTACCACACAACCACTCTTGTGCCTATAAAATTTTAGTCAGCTGAGGCTAAAGTAGAAGACACTTGCCCAAGGTGTCATGCAGTAGGACTGAACCCAGAACCATGTGGTTGGGAAGCAAGCTTCTTGCTACACAGTGCCCCCCCCCACACACACACACATAGAAAAAGCTACGCTTGTCTATATATCATCATCATCATCACCATTTAACATCCATCTTCCATGCATGGGTAGGACAGGTGACAGCAGTCAACCAGACAGAAAAACTATTCCAGGCTACTGTGTCTGCTTTGGCAGGGATTTCATGGCTGGATTCTCTTCCTAACACCAACCACTCTGCAGACAAAGCATAACAAATGGTTGGACTTGTAAAATCTTCATGTGAATGTTACTTTTTGCACATTCCATTGGCAAATTATGAACATTAAAATTATTGCATAACTCCAAGCTTCCTGAAACAGTTGCTGAGTTAAGAAATTATGTATTCTCTTCTTAGTATTCTATATTTTTTATCCTCTATGTAAACATATTCGTATATACAATGCATATATATGCATATATATGTCAAACCTAACTGTGTTTATGTGCATCACTTCTTCCATGTTTATATATATATATATATATATATATATATATATATATATATATATATATATATATGAGACAGGCCTCTTTTAGTTTCCATCTACCAAATCCACTCACAAGGCTTTGGTCAGTCCAGGGTTATAGTAGTAAACAATTGCCCTCAGTGTCATGCAGTGGGACTGAACTCAGTTGTAAACATGTTGTGTTGACGCCCCCAAGCAAAGAAGTAGGATCGTGCAAGACATATAAATAGAGGTAGTCTAGCCGTGTTAGAGGAATTGAGTGACTGTTGGGTAGAGCTGTTGAGTAGCAGTTGAGTAGAGATTATCCGAAGGTGCTAGATAGCAGTAGCTTGAGACATAACAAAACATCTTGCCACACAGCCAAGCCTGCACCTATAATTTTTTTTTATTTATATCAGTCACATTTTAGAAATTAAAGTTAAAACATTATAAAGAAGCTATCAACTAAACCTAAGATATAGAATGTTAGAGAATATAGATCATATAAAAAATATTCAGTGTCCCGTATCTAAGTTAAATATGAGTTGTGATGTTACATACAAACTCCATTATTGTTTTCCTATATGCAACATTTTTCGTGCTAGATATTTGTTTGTAAGTAATCATATTGATTTCTTTTAGCTGGGCATCATCATCATCATTTAACATCCACTTTTTCCATCCTTCCTTGGATCAGATGGAGTTTGTTTGAGGCAGTTTTCAATGGCTGAATACCCTTCCAGTTGTCAAGTCTCACTTGTTTCCAAGTAAGGTAATAAATATTTCCTCATGATGCGATATATTCTTGGCAAAATACCAGAAACAAACAGCACTGCTAGTTTGATGCAATGTCAAGAGAAGGATACAAACACATGCACGCACGTGCGTGCACACACACAAACACACACAACAGCTGCTTGTAATTTCTATCAATCAAATCCACTCACAAGGCTTTGATTAGCTTGGTGCTAATATGCTTGCCCAAGGTGCCACACAGTGGGAGCAAATCTGAGACCATGTAGTTGAAAAGCAGGAGAAAAATTCGATCAAGCCCTGCATATTATCAGTACTTATTAACCCTAAACGGATAAAAGTCAAAGAAGAAACTTCAGCAGGATTTGAGCTCAGAGTATAGAGGGATAAATTTAAGTACCACAAGGCATTTAGTCTGGCATCTGCCAGTTTCTGCTAACTAATCAATTAATTAATTAATAATTATATTAACAATCAATTTGTAATGACTTCATATGTAGAACATTCCTCAGTCTTCCTAGAAAAGTATTTCTTTTAATTTTTATAATTTCATTGATTAAAATAAATCCTTTCCAACCATGATTTTTTTCTCATCTTTTTTCTCAACTGCTCCAAGAAAGATTTAGTGTAAAGACCATACATTCATAGTACATAGTATTTATTAAATATATTAAGTGATTTTGAATTACATCATCATCATTTACTGTCCGTTTACCATGCTGGCATGGGTTGGACAGTTTAAATGAGAACTGGTAATCCAGGGAGTTGCACTAGGTACCAGTCTGATTTGGCTAGATTTCTATGGTTGGATGCCCTTCCTAATGCCAACCATTCCAAGAGTGTAGTGAGTGTTTTTTACATGCCACCAACACAAGTGCCAATCATTTAACATGGCACAGGTGTCAGTTACATTACACCATGTCTATAAATTAATTGTACATGATGTTGTTGTGCATATGATTATCTAACATTGGTTTTAAATTTTGGCACAAAGGCAGCAATTTTAGGGTAAAGAATAAGTGGATAACATCAACACCAATGCTCAACTGATACTTATTTTATCAACCCTGATAGGATAAAAAGTAACCTCAGCAGAATTTCAACTCAGAATGGAGACATAAGGGGTGCAGCAATATCAAAGGAAGGTTAACTGGGAAGATAGTTTTTGTGTGTGGCAAATGCTCAGTGGCAATAGACACTGAAAATGTGCAGAAAATAGCTTGTGTCAAATGCCATGGGTAAAAACTAGAAGTAGTTGATAGCTTCTGTTTCCTGGGTGACCAGGTCAGTAGTGAGGGTGGATGCACTGAGAGTGTAGCTGCTAGAATAAGAATAACTTGGGCAAAGTTCAGAGAGCTCCTACCTCTGCTGGTGACAAAGGGCCTCTCACTCAGAGTGAAAAGTAGACTGTATGATGTATGTGTGCGAACAGCCATACTACACGGTAGTGAAATATGGGCCATGACAGTTGAGAACATGCATAAGCTTGAAAGAAATGAAGCTAGTATGCTCTGCTGGAATTGTAATCTCAGTGAGCATACATGACAGAGTGTAAGCACCCTGAGAGAAGTTGGACGTAAGAAGCATCAGATGTGGTGTGCATGAGAGATGACAGCACTGGTATGGTCATGTGTTGTGCATGGAAGAGGACAGCTGTGTGTAAAAGTGTCACACTCTCGCAGTAGAGGGAACCTGTGGAAGAAGTAGACCTAGGAAGACATGAGATGAGGTGGTGAAGAATGACCTTCGAACATTAGGCTTCACCAAGGAAATGACTAGTAACCAAGACCTCTGGAGATATGCTGTGCTTGAGAAGACTCAGGAAGCCAAGGAAGACTATAACCGTGGCCTACGTCAGTGCAGCATAACCAGCCCATTTAAGAGTATCCTTCAATCATAGGGCAATAAACTGTGCTTGTGAAGACCTGTTGACTCAAGTGAAGTCACTGTCGTGGCTGATACCAATATCGCCTGACTGGCACATAAAATGCACCATTCGAGCGTGGTTGATGCCAGTGCCGCCTGACTGGTCCTGTGTCGGTAGCACATAAAAAAGCACTATTTGAGTATGGTCGATGCCAGTGTTGCTTGACTGGTCCTGTGCCGGTGGCATGTAAAATGTACCATTCAAGTGTGGTCAATACCAGTAACACCTGACTGGCCTTCATGCCGGTGGCATGCAAAAAGCATCCACTACACTCTCAGAGTGGTTGGTGTTAGGAAGGGCATCCAGCTGTAGAAACCTTGCCAGATCAGACTGGAGCCTGGTGCAGCCTTCTGGCTTGCCAGTCTTGAGTCAAACTGTCCAACCCATGCCAGCATAGAAAGTGGACGTTAAACAGCGATGATGATGATGATGATGATGATGATGAATGTACCAGTGGATGAAACACTGCTAAGCATTTTGCCTTGCATGTTAACGATTCTGCCAGCTGTGATTATCTAATACTGAAGTGAAACTAAGTCAGTGTACTGGCAATGTACAAGAAATAAATCTACCGGAACAAGAAAGAGATCTTAAACAACTTCAAAATTTGTGAAATTCTAAGAATATTATAGTTTAAATGATGTGGAAGGCTTTACAGACAGATTCAAATTGTGTAGTAAATGATACAGAATCTAACTTTCAAAATTCTGAAATGGCATATTATATTCCTGTCAACAAAAACTATAGAGGGGATGCATGTCCAAATTGATAAAAAAAAAAAAAAAAATCATATAAAAAGTAAAAAAGCAATTAGTTTTTTAAAATTTTCTATTTAAGAAATAAGAATCACAGGAAATTATATTTTTCAATATTTTAAGAAACAACCACTTCCAGATAATGTAACAGCAACAATAATAACAGCTATTTCCAGATAATGTAACAGCAACAATAATAACAACCACTACCACTGCTACTATCACCACCACCATAATCATTTCATAGCCTTTCTTTTATGTTGACATGGGATAATATCACATTCAGTTACGTCTGGAAAAGTACCCAGTGTTGCCAACAAAATAAAGGATTATGTGTGTTAAGGATGATAGGCAGGGGAAGTGCAGAGGTCCAGGGCTATTCTATGTTATATAGATGAATGTGAGCAGGTGCAGTGATGGTAAAAGAGGTGTAGGATAGAGACTGGTGAGAGAGTGTTGAGGAGATAGAGAAACTAAGGGCAGAAGGTTAGAGAAAGAATGACGTGGGAGCTGTCGGTGTTGTAGAAGTAGTGTGGAAGACAGAAAGAGAGAGAAAGAAAGAGAGAAAGATGAGATGGTATTGAGACAGTGGTAAAGCTGAGGGAGAGGGTCAGTGAAAGAAAGGCAGGAAGGTGTTGCAGAGGTGATGTGGATAGAGGATTAGTTCAGCAAGGGCATCTGAGCCACCATCACTACTCCACATTTTAGTGCTCTGTGTGCAACACTTGGAAAGGAGAACAAGTCTTCCGCAGCACTGCACATTGCCAATAATTTTTGTTCCTAGTCATTCCTTTTATGAGGTTCAGTATCTTGGGACCAGTCTTCACCACTTTGATCCTTGTTTTTCTCCACAGGTTCCATCTACTTTGAGCACTCAAAATTTTTACATTCCCATGCACAATTTCCTATAGTCACTTTTTTGTAGGGGAAATTACTTCTCTTTGCTGATAACATATCAAAATTCTTGTTTTGAGAGTTCCAGGATCCAGAAATGTACAGGAGGTAATGTAAAACAAAAGGGCTTGTTTTTAAGACTACAATAATAAAAACCTTTCTGTTGTTTTGTTTTAGAAAAAAATTTATGGACTACACAAACAAATAAACAATATTATAAAGATGATAACTACCTTAGAATACTGGTCCAAAATCTTCACAAGATAAAATGTATTGTTCAGAGCTTTTTCCCAAGTATACCTTGAAATATTTTCTTTATTTTCTTTTGTCATCATAAAAAATTTGGTTACGTTACTTTGGCACAAACTAAGAGAATCAATGAAATCTCTTTGAAGGAATGGAGATGAATTTATTTGCTGATTGTCAGAAGAGCAAAGTAAAGTCTGAAATGAAGATAGAAAGGAAAATATAATATATTTAAGTATGAACTCATGAAATTACTTCTAATATTCATTGATAACATTATAAGTTTCATTAAATATTTTAATATTATTAGTCATGTCACTTCGAGTTCAACAAATATTTAATAAGTGTGTAATTTTCCGTTACATTATGTCTTTCTGAGTATGTTTTTCTAACAATTTTCTTCTCATAAAACATGTAATTCATAAAACTGACATTTAGTTGTGGATTTTGTACAATGGCCATCTGTCAAAGATAAGATTTCCAGAGGATCTCTTATATATTCTAAACAGTTAATTAAACAAAAATAAAATAATCAAAGTGTAGAGACACAATGCATTGACATACTTGCAGTAGTAATGAACTCACAATTTTTAGGTTTGTAGTTCAATGAAGACCCCATGCTTACTCAAGAACACCTGTACTCCACAGCAGAAGTGTTAAAGCCATTCTCCATGGTGAAGAGGATTGGCCTGCAAGAGTCCTGTGCTGGTGCCATGTAAAAAGAGCACTCATGCTGGTGTCGTGTCAAAGTGCTCATGTGGTGCCATGTAAAAGCACCAAGCACACACAGTAAAGTGGTTGGCATTAGGAAGAGTGCATCCAGCCATAGAAACCAAGCCAAATCGGACTGGAACCTGGTGCAGCTCTCCAGCTAGCCAGTTCTGGTCAAAACATCCAATCCATGCCATCATGGACAACAGACATTAAATGATGATGATCATGATCACAATCTCATTTTTTTTCCTACCTAATATTAGGGTTCTACTTATGTATGAAATTCAATGCAGTCCTCTACTTCATCTATTTAGGAACTCATCAAGAATTTGCATCAAATCATATCACAAAGATATGTAGCCTACTGGTTAGGGTACTGTACTAATGATTGTAAGATTATGGCTTTGATTTCTCTCTTCAGCTGAACAATCCTAATCTTGTGGGTTCAAGGATGCTAGTGCCACATAAACAGCACCTGTGCCAGTGTTACATAAAAGCACTCATGCTGGTGTTACGTAAAAGCTCTCAGTACACTCTGTAAAGTGGTTGGTATTAAGAAGGGCATCTAGCCATAGAAACCATGCCAAAACAAACATGGAGCCTGAGCAGCTCTTCAGCTGGCCAGCTCCTGTCAAACTGTCAAGCCCATGCCAGCATCAAAAACAGATGTTAAATGATGACGATGACAGGATAGTGCATTGTATTCTTGAGTAAAACAACTCATTTCACAATGCTCTAGTTCATTCAGATAGTAATGAGTTTCATCAACAGTTGGGAAGTTAACCATGCAGTGTCGTATATGCCACAGAAACCAGGTTAGGCTCTGATTCTATAAGTCCTAGGTTTAGTGACAGATGTATGTCTAAGTCTAATATCATATAACTGGTGGACAATGGATTTAATCTGGTGACATTTAACAATTAAAATTATAGCATCCAGCACTTTCCATAACTTCCACTTCAAGTTACTTAAATTCCTATGCATATCATAAAGACTTCCCACATCAATAATATTTCTGCATAGGTTATCACATGATCAAAATTACATTTCAATAACTCAAATGCTTCTTCAGCTCCAGTTGAAATATTGGTTTCAAATTTTGGCACAAAGCCAGCAATGTCAGGGGAGGAGGTAAGTTGATTACATCAACCCCAGTGTGCAACTGGTACTTATTGTATTGATTCCGAAAGGATGAAAGGCAAAACTGACCCTATAAAGTCAGAAGAAATGCCAATAAGCATTTTTTCAGGTGTGGTAATGATTCTGCCAGCTCACTGCCTTAGCCCCATTTGAAATATTAACCCTGAGTAATTATGGAACAGGACTTGAGAAGGAGAGGAGGGAGGTTATGGACGTGGACATATTCTCAGGCCAGAGCAATGGAAATTTTTGTGGAGTGCAGAGTGTGCAGTACTGTCCCATCTCTTACATTCAGAGTTCAATTGCCATGGCCTAGAGAGCTGGGACTGTGACAGTGAGGTCCTCAGGTCATAGGTTCTTACATCAACATTTTTTCTTTAGGCAAGTTGCTGTACTGAGCTGAAGAAACTGGCCTCTGACCCACCCACTTGCTACTACATGTTAATTAACCTAAAGCTGGGACCCAGACAGAGGCTACTTCTCTGGATCAGAGAAACAATCATGGCTAAGAGGTGGTTCCACACTCCACAAAACCCAGAAACTTCCAAACCAGGGCACCACTACTGGATGCAGTTTGAAGTCATACCCCAAAACTAGCTATAAACAAGCTTCCAATGAAAGCTCTATAAAAAATGCTATTTCCATATATGTTACAGCATGCTGACATACTAAAAGATGCCCTTTACTTCACAGGGATATTGTTCTTGTTGATATATACACATTGCCCTCAATATCATGTCCTGACTTTTCCGTATTTTCTCTTATTAATGATTCCTTTTGAGTAATTATTGATTTTTGTTAGTTAGACACAAAGCAAATCATTGAATTTGGTGGGAATAATGACTACATCCCATCAATCTCCTTTAATATATAACTGATACTTATTTCTATCAAGTACAAAAATGCAAAGGACAAACTTGGATAAAATTGGAATCAAGGTCAAAAACAATATACTATAATGTATTTTGTTTGTGCTGCACTGTTTTTGCTTGATTTATTTTGCATAATAATTTATGTTGCTTTTATTATTGTTAATATTACAATAGTCTTTTCTCTTTTAATAACATGAGTTTTTATAGAAATCGTGCTCAAATACCACTCCCCACAGATATTGTATTACTCTAGAAATAACACTGGTTTTACATATGCCATCCTTCTTCTCTACATTTTCTGGCTTCTGGAAGTTATTTCTTACTGAAGTATTTCTTCATGCATTAATTAACTTGCCAATTTTTTACAAAAGGGAAAGCATTATTAGTTATATATGGTCTCCTCACAACACACATACACAAATACAATTAAGTCAGTCGCTTGTTATTCTGTTTCACCTGAATGTTCAGAAAAGTCAGGCAAGTTATGACAAGATTTTTGATGGAGGTTACACATACATACATACAAATATATATATATACGTACATACATACACACACACACACACACACACACACACACACACACACACACACACACACACACACA
>NC_068987.1:61887182-61902768 GCF_001194135.2 Octopus bimaculoides | reverse complement strand
AAGATGTATAATTGCCAACCAAGTGTGGTGTCCTATACCGGACTGTGTTACTGACGTTTATAGCCCCAGGAAGACATCTCTTCCAGCTGACTAATGACACACATTCTGTGTCCAATATATATACATATATAAAGATATATATACTTATACATATATATATATACATATATATATATATATATATATATATACACACACACATATATATAGGCAGATAGATAGATAGATAGATAGGTACATAGATAGATATAATCACTCAGTATGATTCTCTAAGCATCTGTCATCTTCAGTATTGTTTCAACAGTCCTTTTGATTATGCAGACATGAGTTAGGCCAGACCATCTGCAATACAATACATTTTCATTCATCTCCAAAGTATATCATCTCATCTCTGAGGCTACACATCCTCATATCCTTCTTTATTTTCTTTTGTTTTCCTGTGCCGGTGGCATGTAAAAAGCACCACTCGAGCGTGACCGTTACCAGTGTCGCCTTACTGGCACTTGTGCCGGTGGCATGTGAAAAACAACATTCGAGCGAGGTCGTTGCCAGTGCTGCTGTACTGGCTCCTGTGCAGGTGGCACATAAAAAACACCATTTGAGTGTGGCTGTTGCCAGTACCACCTGACTGGCACATAAAAGCACCCACTACACTCTCGGAGTGGTTGGCGTTAGGAAGGGCATCCAGCTGTAGAAACTCTGTCAGATCAGATTGGAGCCTGGTGCAGCCATCTGGTCCACCAGTCCTCAGTCAAACCGTCCAACCTATGCCAGCATGGAAAGTGGACATTAAACGATGATGATGATGATGATTTCTAAAATGGGCACTTTCCACTATTAACTTAGAATACATTTTTATTCAGCTAGTATTGCCTTATATGTTGACAGTATAAAATAAACCATAAACATATATGCTTATTGTAAAATCCACTTACCAGTATCTTACTGAGGTTCCGCAAATTCTTAATAATATTATCAGGATTATTTGCAATTTCAACCAGTTCGCTGAAAATGTTTCTTATATTTTCAAAGCCTTCACTTGCCTGAAAGTTTAAAGATCATTTATTCTTTTAAAATATTTTACAATTTCATGCACTAAAAATATTGATATAATTGTAACAAAATGTATATTTTGAAAATGATTTTTGATTATACCAATGTATATCTTGTACTGTAGCCAACCACCTAATATCTTGATCTTTTATCTTTTACAAGTTTCAGTCATTAGACTGCAGCCATGATGGGCACCGCCTTGAAGAATTTAATTGAGCTAATCAACCCCAGTACTTAATCTCTTTTTAAGACTGGTACCTATTCTATTGGTATCTTTTGCTGAACTGCTTGGTTATGGGGACTTAGACACACCAACACCAGTGGGAGAGAAACATAGACACAAAGATACACACACAGATATATGATGGGCTTCTTTCAGTTTCCGTCTACCAAATCCACTCACAAGACCTTGGTTGGCCTGAGGCTATAGCAGAAGACACTTGCCCAAGGCACCACACAGTGGGACTGAATCTGGAAACATGTGGTTGAGAAGTAAACTTCTTACCACACAGCCACACCTTTCAATATATTTCTAAATCATGTCAGTGAATTAGTTCTCAGAAAATCAAATACTCAGATTTAATTTGTAGCTCTGTTCTGTTTACTTTGCAAAACTTCTTTTATCAAAGGCATATGGACAGTAAAGAGTGAATATCCCACTTTTATCTCTCATTCTCCTCATTAGCCAGACAACTGATTCCATGTGACAAATTATTATTACACACACACACACACACACACACACACACACATGTAAAGGTGTATGGCACAGTGGTTAGAGTGTTGGGCTCACAATCATGAGGTAGTGAATTCAATTTCTGGACCAGGCTGTAAGTTGTGTTCTTGAGCAAGATACTTTATTTCACGTTGTTCTAGTTCACTCAGCTGTAGAAATGAGTTGCAACATCACTGGTGCCAAACTATATTGGCCTTTGTCTTTCCCTTGGATAACATCAGTAGCATGGAAAAGAGAGACTGGTATGCATGGGTGACTGCTGGCCTTCCATAAACAACCTTGCCCAGACTTGTGCCTTGGTGGAGAACTTTCTAGGTGCAATCTCATGGTCATTCATGACCGAAGAGGGTTTTTATTGTTTACATCATAAGAAATTATAAATTTTGAGAGATGTGAAATAATTCTTTTTGGAACAGTGAAACTCGAAGCAGATAAAGCTCTAAATAACAGAATGTAAATAATGGGTTAAGAAACCTCGGAGGATAGAAAAGTCAAAAGCTGTTTGTGGAACATGAACCACATCTCCAGTAAAGATGACAGACATTCTCCATATATTGGTTCCAAAATTTGGCACAAGGCTAACAATTTTGAGGGAATAGGTGAGTCAGTTACATAACCCCAGTGCCCAACTGGTACTTATTTTATTGACCATGAAAGAATAGAAGGCAAAGTTAACCTCAGTGGATTTTGAACACAGAACATATAGGTAGACGAAATGCTGCTAAGCATTTTGCCTGGTGTGCTAACAGTTCTGTCAGCTCACCACTTTACATATTCAATATACATTACATATGACTTGTATGTAACATGGCTGAAATCATGGCCATTTGGTAAAGAAGTTTGTTTCACAATCATGTGATTCTAGGTTCAATCCCATTGAAAACATCTCAGACATCTAGTATAACCGTGTATAGACAAAAACGTAACATTATTTTTCTTGAACTTTCTATACTCTAAAAAACACACTGTTTCATTTTTTGCTCAGTTTACTATTAATGAATGTAAAAGAAAATCAACCATACAAACTGATCAGATGTACAAGCTTATCTATATAAACATTTTTCAATTTTCTTATCTAAGTTTCTTAAATCAACACATAAATATATTCCTTAGAAAATATTTATATGTTACACTTTATGTCAAAAGTCCACTTCTCACATAATTATTCATATATATTCAGAGATTTTTTCTTTTTGACCAAATTAAGAAAAGAAACATTCTATTCAAAGATAAAAATAACGTGTCTTTCCTGTTTGCATTAATCAAAATGTTTATAAATTTTCACAATGTTATGAGAGTCATAAAGTTTCAATTATATTGATTTGTTTTATTTTGATACCAATCCATCTGAAACTATCCCTGGTTTTAAGATACAAACTTACTATTTAAAGTGATCAAAATTAAAATTTTCATTGATATTTCATGTTAATTTAAGTTTCAAACACCATTTTAGAAATGATAAAGTTATTTTATTAAATTCTTCATTATTTTCAAAATTAACAAAAAAAAAAAAAAAAAAAAGACATTGTATTTTAGCAGAAATATAGTACAAAAACAGTTAAGAAGAATCTTCTGAAGGAAAGGATTACGGTAACTTAATAATAATTGGATTTATTTTCAATCTCTGTTTTTACTGAAAATACACATGTCACACAACATTCTAATATTTCAAATCAAGAATCTGAAGAAACATGTAGAAAAAAGTGAAACCTTTGTAAAGAATCAAATAAAGATTGCATGACATAAAAACAATAATGGTGCCAACAACATGGAATAGTCACATCTAGTACATTGCAAATCCAGATTCATTGTTAATCTTCTAGAGGTCTCACAGTATATTTTGGGTACCATTACATGCACGACTCTTCCATTATGATGTGGTTTTTGTTATTAGTTAATACGTTAATTGTTGCTTTATTGACATTTAGACCTTAAACTATAAGTCATTCTTTTGGAACTGTTTGATTGATTTCCAGGAAATCATAAATGTGATAAATTCACAAACAACTATTTATTTAAAAAATTAAAAGAAAAATTCATTAGCTCTTTCATATTTAGAAACCCAAGAGATAATACTTGCCTTCTTTATAATCTTCTTGACAATGGGAGCATCAGGAGCATAGGGTATTACCCCTAACATGACAGATTTTATCACATTTTTCCATAAAAAGCGAGTTAAGGGATTATTCTCAAGAGATTTCATAACATCTTTATAGAAATCAGCTGAAATATAATTATACATTGAGATGAACATTTTCAAATCAAATAAATTTTCAACTAATTAAGACAAATTTTAGAGAAAATTTTGAAACTTCTATAGATTTGTACTTATATCCAATAAAAGCTTCTTGTTTGTAATAATTATTTCTTTTGCTAAGTACAGTCAAATAAAATTATTATTAATCAAAGTTTTAAAGGAGAGAGAGTATAACTTAGATAATTTAGATTGGTTTTGGCCATTATTGGCCAGGCCATGACTAATTCACAACAGACTTGACTCAAGTCTTGGGCATAAGGAGAGAAAGTTCTTCTCTACACAGATTTAATTTCAGAATGATTAATTGTAATTATGAAAATGTAAGAGGTCAAAATGGTGAAAAATAAAATGGTAGACCAAATGCTTTATAGTATTTAGTCTGAATACCAAACAAAATACAATAAAAACATCTATTCTATAATCATATTATTTTCACTATCTTCATGACTTACTTCTCTTTTGCAATAACAGAAATGTTTCTTATAGTTTGCACAATACAAAACTGTAAATTATAACAGCAAATTAAAATGTGTATCAATTCTTTTGTTTAGTTCAATTTTGAAAAAAGTCTTTTAACGATACAAGAATATTTTCACAAGTAATTATTACATGTTTTAAAACAGATTAGATTTAATAAATCAATATGTATACATAAAAGTGTGTGTGTGTGTGTGTGTGCACATATTGCTTTTCCTCCAGTATAATTATGTTTCATATTTTTATAGGTAAGATACTTAAAACCCTTAATAATGCAAAAGATTCTGAGTCAATAATGATTTTTTCAACAAACTGAAAAGGAAAACCTTTATTGGCAATGGACTGAAAAGATTCCACTTTGCAACTGGTACATATCTTATAGCATTAAAATGGATCAAGAGTAAAAACAACCTTGGTAAGATTTGATTTCAGAACTGATGTAAAAATCTAAATATTGGCCCCACCCAAATCAGAATGGAATAAGGATCATCATCATCGTTTAACGTCCGCCTTCCATGCTAGCATGGGTTGGACGATTTGACTGAGGACTGGTGAAACCGGATGGCAACACCAGGCTCCAATCTAATTTGGCAGAGTTTCTACAGCTGGATGCCCTTGCTAAATAATAATGATGATGATGAAATATGCTCAACAAAATTGAATATATGTAGGAGGACAAGACTACATAATGTGAAGCAATTATGTCCAATTATTCTATTGTTTCTATGAATCCTTTCCTATTTAATCAACATAATATTTCTATAAAAAAAATTAATGAAAAAAAAACATAGAAGTAAAAATGTTTCTCTAATAAGAATGTCATAGCACAGTAATGTTACTTTACTTACATACTGTATCATCCAGATCATCTAAATTCTTTTCCACAGATGGCCGGCTCCTGTAATCCTGCAACCTTTGGGCAATTTTTGACTGCTGGTAGCCAGAAAACTCTAAAGTGGTATTTCGACCACAGAATATGTTACTAATGCTGTTAAGAATAGCAGTAGAATTAACAGAACCATTTGTAAAAGACTGTGGATTAAAATTCCTTATCTGATCACTTATGTCATTCCAGTTGGTAAAAACTTTTCCCAAATATTCCATCTTCTGAATACTCTTCCACTGAGAAAGAAAAATAGAATGGTATGATGCAATTAAACTTTATTTCATCTGAAATGAAATGGTTTATCTCAAAGAATTTAAAATTAAGAATATGTAAAATAGTAATAGATAACAAGGACACAACAGTAAGTTTAAACCCACTCATACCATTATCATACTTTTATTTACTCATAAACATATAAAGATGGCGAGCGCATGCGTGCACGCACGTGTGTGTGCGTGCATGTGCATGCATTTCTGTTTCCCCAAGCATTTTGGATTATAGAAAAGAAAACTGTCTATTCAGCAGAGTAAAACTCACAGCTCTCCAAATAGCATCCAATAGAGACTATGAACTCACTACTGGAAATTAAAAAGAACAATAATCAGATTTACAATGCTTCTGCTGCTTAAAGTTTCAAGCATTAAGCCATCACTGTACCTATTTACAAGGAAGAGAACTAGACCAGGTATATGTTACATATTCTGGTTATGGGGTTGGCACATCTACAAAATATAAGCCTTCCAGGTGGTTGTTCATTGTCAAATTAACTTAGCCAACAGCAACATTCAGATGTTTAAAGATAATAAAAACAGAAATTTAATTTGTACTTTTTTCTTCTAATTTTCTAAATATTTATTTGCTGTGTACATGGGAGAATGGAATGAATAATAAAATCTGGTTTCTCAGATACTGTATTAAGATGTTATACTGAAGTTTATTTTAATAATTAAGAATGTAAAATATATATTATAAAAAAAATGATAATTAATATAAATGTAAATAAATTCTTTATAAATTCAGAAAAAGAAAATTTTTTTAAATGCTGAATAGTGATAAATTCAACTTACAAAATCTTCTACTAGGACCAAATTCCGCACCAAACCTTTCAAGTCTAAGGTCTGATGAGTATTTTGCTTCGCATATTTCTCAAACTGAAATACAAAATTGTGCACCATATTCAACATAATCACGTTCATAAGCAAATAAACAGAAGCTGTTGTCAACATAGTAATTTTTAAAGATGGTAGAACACAGAAGAGAAAGATACACACTTACACACACATACACACACACACATATACATACATATATACAAATCGAAAATTCAAAATAACAAATAACAAAACAACAAAAGTGAAAAGGATGTACACATGGAATGTATTAGCTTGACACTCAGTATAAGATGGGAAAAAGAGGAGGTGTATAATGTTTCAAGAATGGCTTTTTGTCAGAAAGAGGAGAGATGAAAGGCCCGGAGAAGGAAAAAAATAGTCCAAGAAAAGCACATGTGGTTACATGACTGAAGTAACGTAACATAACATACATACATATATATATATATATATATATGTATATATATATATATACACACACACACACACACACACACACATTTATATATATAAACACACACACACGATGATGATGACTGTCTCGTCTTGTCAGATGATATCCATCTCACATTCAGCCTGTTTGATCAGATTTACTTTCACGTGCATGGATATAACTTTTCACACCATAGAATTTCATAAAATACAAAACAGATCAAGAAATGAAATGATAGTTAGACAATTTTATGTCATTGGATTTAAGTGATGAAAACTAGTACAACACTTTTGCCCGTGTCTCAGTCACCATAATACGATCCAGTGACAAGCATTGCAAGACGACTGGTAACTATTTTGACTGCAAGTTTTGTCAGAGTATCTTTCTCTCAGAAAGCTTTGTCAAAAATAAGAGGAGCTCCTTCTACCCTAGGGAAATCTATTTAGCCTATAGAAAAGTGTTTAACAGGTACAACCATCCCAAGTCACAACAAACCTAGGAGGATTAGTAATGAAGTGGTGACTCAACACTCAGCACAACTCCAGAACTCCCATACTGGAGCCTTACCACAAAATGCAGTTTTATGTCATACTCATGTCAATATATATGCAAGTGTGTAAATAATATGCCATTTTTATATGATATTTAAATACCATTTGTGTGAAACTTTTTCTGGTCAGGCACATCACAGTGTTTAGTCATCATAAAATACCCTCCAGATTTCTAGTCATTGGTTTAAATATTCCTTATGTGTGAACAAAATGGAGATAAATCACACACCAGCATTGCTGGTATCCACTTCTGAGTTTTTCAGTTCCAACTTTTGGTTCCAGCAATGCATTATATTACAGTTTAGAGTTCAATGTACAAGGTACAGAAAAGGGAATGTTAATGTCCTAAAATCCTTAATTATTTTTTAAACTGTCTATATCTGGTTCATATATTCTACTTGTTTTATATTCAAACTGGTCAGATCCAGCGTCTCACACCCACCCTATAGTGTAATTTTAAAAATCAAAACCATATCATTAAAATTTCAAAGCTACTAGAAAATGCATGATAAATTCAAAACAATGAGAATAAATAAGCATTGTATTTGACAAAGTAACCTGAATGCTAAAAGTTAAACACTAACGAACACAATGTCCCCAAAACTGTTGTTCAAAGTGGTGCTAAAAACAGAATAAATACTAACAGTAGTAACTGGTAGTGTCTTCAGCTTCCACACATGCAATTTTGGACAAATATCAGAAAGTGACTTAATCATTTGCCCAGTGTAAAATATTTTTGTAAGTTTGTCTTAAATGTTTATGCAATTTTCCAATTTTTACTTAGCCTTTGTTTCGCACATTCTGAGTAATATAAAGCTTTCCTTCCAAAAGTCCCAAGTTACTCCGGTTATTAAAAAAAAATTTGGGGAATGTGTATCATATATGATGCATGAACACCAGAGAAATATGTCTTGTATATCCCATGGGATACTCAGGACAAGTAATGGGTTAGAGGAATTCTCTTGCATCAGTATCGTGTCCTGTGAAAATAGGGAGAGGAAATCAAGAGTCTGCACACACTAATCATAATATTACTACTGCATAGGTTTTTAGACATTTTATAAATTCTATTTTAAGATCACCTGAATCTTCCTCATAATCTCATGCATCAAGACAGACTTTCATCTCCCTCATGAATAAAAAAAAATGAAATTTTTCTGGTTTAATTTTAATTTACTTACTTCTTCGATAAAAGCTATCCAGCTGAAATTATCTTGAAAATCTTTAGCTAACATTAATGCCTGCTTTTGAGTAAGGTTCTGACATAACTCTTTCTGAACTTGAATTGCAGCTGAAGGATCTTGAAAAGTTAATACTCTTGTTAACATACTTCCATTACAAATGGAATTATAAATCATCTGGACATTGTTTGGATTTTGTAGAATGCCAGCCCTTTGGGTCAAAATATTCTGGACATCATTCATCCATTTAACTGTTCCAATATCTTCTCTGTCAGAAATCTACAAGTAAAACAAAAACAAAAAATATATATATACTTATTTGGTCATCTTTTAATAACATACAACATTCTGGAGTCAAGTTTCTGCAGGTATACACATTTATAGATGGATCAGTAATTCATTAAATAGTTTCTGATCATTTATAGTGGAATTTTTCCTTAAACCTTTCACTTGCACTTTTATTTCTTGCTTTATATGTTAAATCATTGAACAATTCTTAATTTATTAACGAGACAATTGGATTTTATTTTTATGATGGAAACTTTGGGATAGAATCACAACTGGAAGGAGACCTAGGAGTAGACTAAGAACAAGACGTTGGATAATAACCAGTCTCAGTTAGTCATGCTTGAAAATTCAACCAGAAAGTCTATTGATGGTTGCTTCTCATAGAACCCTATGGAGGAAGAGCTTGAGAACTCTACTCTCATAACCCTCCCAAGAATATTGGATGGAGAGGATGGGTAGATGTACATTCAGGTAAAGGTCTTAAATTTGTGAAGAATAAGGGACTGTCATGCCTTTCTCAGTGATATTACTAACATAAATGAGATGGAGTGACATAGTTACCACTGGGAATCAAATTTCAATCAGACTTAATTTGCTAGGAGTTTACTTCTCTCTACAGTTCTTGGCACAATTTCTGGTTATGAAGTAATTAACAAACATTGTCTTTATTAGAAATTGAAGGCAGCAAACAGGCAGAGTTTTATGGTATTGGAAGAACATGTGTGGCACTTGTTCTAATTCACTGCATCTTGAGTTCAAATCTTGTCAAGATCAACTACGCCTTTCATCTTTTCAGGCTCAATAAAACAAATAAAACTATCAATCTACAGTGGCAAATTGACAGAACTGTTAAAGGGTCAGATGAGATGCTTGTCAGTATCTGTTCCAGTTCTTTGCATTCTGGCTGCAACACCTGCAATAACTCTGGTGCCAAACTGTATTGGTCCAAGTTGGTGGCCTTTCTTATGAATAAACATGGGTGATGTGGAGAGGGGAGACTTGCATGCATTGGCAACTACTAATCTTCCTAAAAAAATCTTACACAGGCCTACACATACATGTGCAAATGTATAACCAATATTGACCCTACATTAGAAATTAAGTCTTAGAGTTACAAGAGAAGATAACTTTTGCTATTGAATTAGTCACTGTTTCATGTTGGTAAAATAGTAAAGCCTTCACTATTTATTATCATTTATCTATTTTATTTCTATATTTCTTCTTTTTTCCACTAAACAACTTTTAACTTCATGCACCAAATTTGAAAACTTACTTTTGGGAAAATACAATTGCTTTGTGTTGCTTTATTATAAACTATAAAATGTAACATTAATGCTGTTCCAGTGGGAATCAGTGCAATAAGCAGATACTAACAGACAAATAAAACTGAGTTTCTGATTCCATTTGCCAAAATATAAGCATCACCACAGATAATTGGCTCCATATCATAAGTAATGTTCAGTTTTATTCCATTGAATTATGCTCATTTTAGGCTTGCTTTGCCTCAGTCTGAATTGATTCACTATCCTCTGTGTGCAATTATCTTCAGTATTGCATTAATGAACTCGAAAGCTGAGATTTTTTTTCTTTTTTACAATATTTCTTATTCATAAATCTATTAATATTTTCCATATACAAACATTATGTTTTATGAGCATACTAATTGCAATGATAATAATTAAACTGCAATACTTTAATTATAGCTTTTATCTTGCTATTCTTATTCTGAAAAGTTAATTACTCCCAACTCCATAATGAAAAACATTTATTATTCCTTGTACATTGGATAGAATACTGTTATTATTCAGTTATATCGTTATAGATATGTTATTTTACTAATAAGACTATTTCAGCAAAAACTATGCAATAGCTTCTCTTGTCTAAATATTGTCTTAACATTCTTGAAAATTTAAATTTCACGGGGTGAGAAATTTTAGTCTTTTTTTATCAGTTACTTTGGAAATTTCAAATTGGTAAGTTTGAAAACAGAAAGAAAAGATTAAATAAATATTACAACTGAAATCTAAAATCCAATAAAACTAGAACTATTCATTTGAACATCAGTCTTTACTGAATTCTAAGATAAGTTTTAATTTCAGCCTTGGTTTATAAAAACATTTGTTTTAATAGTTTCTTTTTTTATCAATTTGGAATTATAAACTGAAAAAAATAATACTGATCCTTTATTGATCCAAATAATTATTGCTGATATTATTTAATATATGCACAGTGATATAAAACATGTTCTAAGCAGATATATGAAGAAAACATAATTGTTGTTGATATTTCACAAGCTCAGTGATGTAAACTATGTTTTAATACATATTTCATAAGCTCAGTGATATACGGACACCTCAAAAGTAAATAGACACCCTGCATTATAATGTTTTTACCTTTTTGGACACTACTCATTAGTAGAATGCCCAAATGATACCATTGAAAACTGCACAAGATATGTCTACTAAATACCACATTAGGTATTTAAATGCATCAAATGACATTATTGTTTCTCAATATAAATCTTTAAATTAGGTGGTGAACTGGCTGAATTGTTAGCATGTCGGGTGAGATGCTTAGCAGCATTTCATTTGTCCTTATATTCTAGGTTCAAATTCCACCGAGGTTGACTTTGCCTTTCATCCTTTCGGAGTCAACAAAATAAGAACCAGTTGAGCACTGGGATCAATTTGGCTCTTCCCCAAAACTGCTGGCCTTCTGCCAAGTTTGAAACTAATAAACCCTATAAAATAAAAATATGGTGGCCACTCACTTTTGAGACATCTGTGTACAACACTTGTTTTATTCAGAATATATGAAGAAAGCATATTCATTCCTGATATTATTACATATGCACAGTCATACAAATCATATATTTTAATAAGTTCAGTGATATAAAACATTTGTTTTAATCATATATATGAAGAAAACGTAATTATTACTGTTGATATCACTTCAAAAACTAAGTGATATATGACATTCGTTTTCATCAAATTTATGAAGAAAGCATCAGTATTTATCAATACAAATGTGGAAAGAAGATTAGTTTTCATGTTAAATGGAAAGTTTTCATGATTTCACATAAAAGGGGGAAAGCCACCATATGGTCTTCAATGTATTGAACTTGACACGTCTTAATCTTATTTGCAAAATCTATGGCTTTAACAGGGATCTTATTGACTACTTTTGACAGGAAGTAACTTGAGCCATAGGAAAAATATCAGTGTTTTCTGCCAGCTTAAGAAGTCCAATAACTAACAAGACAAGAGGTTCTATAAAACTACTTAAGTATCCTCAGCCCACTAAAAAAGAATCAATAAAATAGCTCCTTAGTAATCTTTTCGGTTCTTATGGGTAAGGAATGAGAAATTCAATACTCTGCTAGAATCCTTTTGATTTGTTTTCTACATTTACCAAATGTTTATTTATCAAGTTTAAGGGAAATCAATTGAGAAAATCTATTGAACTAAATGTACGAGGTCTACATTGAAATATTAATGATTTAACATTAGTTTGACTTAAAATGAAATAGAAAAAGTAAGCTTTATTCTTTTTCTTTTTTTTTCTTCTTTCAAACTAATGTTCTTTCATATAAACTTGAGTTAACAAGAGGTGAGTAAAAGCTATTTCAATAATTGGCAATTCTGCAGAACCTAGAAATAAATACTACCATTCTATTTTAAGTCAATAATCATTTACACTAGAATTAAATTGTTTGTAATAATAAAATTATATCAGTTACTTTAGTTAAAAGGGAAAATTTTAAATAGTTGGAAATAGTAGTAGTGGCAATGGTGATGATGAATCTGATGACTCCAAACTTTGGTAAATTATCATTGAAATCTTTGATTTTATGAAGTATGGCCATTTCTGCTCAGTTGCAAACTAGATAACTGCATGATTTGGTTAACTGCATAATTTTAAACAACAAACCATTTAGCATCAAATCTATATAAAATTGATCAGTTAATATGCATATAGCATCACTTTCGGTTAATTGCATAAATTAATTTCCCTGAATGAAATGCAGCATAAATTTGAACCTTTATATGATTTGATGTCTATCTCAAGGTTCAGCACAAGCTTTTGATAGGGTCTCCTATATTGGACAGGTCAAAGGATAGAGGCCAGATTAATATGGACTACTTCTTTCCAGAGGTAAAAATGGGTTTGTGTAGGGGCAGGGCCAACACTACCTACCTAGCAAAAAAAAAAAAAAAAAAAAAAAAAAAAAAAAAATTTCAGAGGTACCAATGACATTCAAACTAGTAAGAACTGAAAGTGGAAGGCATTACAGCCCAGAATCAAGAAGAGTGGAGAAAAGTCATCGATGGCCTATGCTTCATTAGGATCAAAGGGCTTTTGATAATATGATTTGATGTGAATAAAGTAATTTTGATGTTTCTGTTTTCATGAGTTAAATAACAGTTGCCAAAAACACATGTCTACAGAAAGATGATTATGAAAATCAAATGTATGCAAGCTATTATTATCATTTGAATGCATTAAAAACTCTTGAAGTTCAGATTCCAAAGTATTTTTAGCTCATTTTTGTAGAATAAAGTTCTTCATTAAATAAGTCTTCATTGTAAAAAAAAATACAAGTTCTGTATCAAGAGATGAATGGATGTCATTTTCTTATTTTCTTAATTAACTACATTAGCCTGTAATTCTCAAATTAGATATTTCTTAATCTGCATGACCCTAGTTTTGTTTTTATCATCACAAATTTCAAAGTAAGTGAAAGTTATTGCCAGAAAGTATGAATCTAGTTGAGTATGGTTTGCTGAAGAATGTCAAACCTCAGAAGGGATGCATCAAATGATAGCCACTTGATTCACACTTTAACTATGAGACTTTTGTCATACACTCGTTACTATCAGTCATATTTTTTTTCTTACTTTTAAACTGCATGTCAACCGATTAAAATATATGCAACACTCCGATGAGGAAGAAATTTCTCAACATGCCAAGCTAAGGAAACTCCATTGTCTTCGATGTGGTTGTTCGACCTGCTAAAAACTGCAACCAAATCTCTTAATAGTCATACCCCTTTCTGCCTCAACAACATTACAATGGGCAGTTACAAAAGTTCTGAATGATTCAATACATTCACATTCTCCTCTCAACAACTTTAAAAAAATGAATGACAGCAATACAACAATTTTTAATTGTGACCACAAATATTAAATATAAAAAAAAAAATGATTGTTTGGATTGGATAGAACATCATCATCATCCTTTAATTAAGTATCACCTAATAATGTTAGAAAATTCCATCACATATCAGGCATCATTTTCAACTTCTGTACTTTCCCTGAGACAGACACAGATTTGGAAGCAAAATATTTTACTTCCAAATCTGTCTCATCTTTAACTTAAATCATTTGAGTTACATTCTCTCATAATTTATGCTGAGGTCCATAATTATAATCCTCATAATCCTCCACAGGTAAGAATTCAGTATTTACAACCATCAGGCCACATCAAATTCTTATAGGTGCGAAATCAGTTTAGGTCCTCATGCTAAAAGGAGTGGTAAATGAATCAGCTGACTGGCTTGCTTGTTTTCTAAACTTTGTACTATTGTAACAAATGTTTATATTTGTATTGCAGAATTCCAAGAAGCTTGATCCTATGTCATCTATTGTAGAACAAATATGTTATTCATTGTGCCACAAATATATCTTCTATAATCACCACTTAACTCCTTGTGGTATTTTTTAACATAATCATTAAAGTTCCCAAAGTTTTCCTTTTACTTTGTTCCATAACATGAACACACATTCACACTTAGAAAATATTAGAATTAAAGTAACTTTATACTTTACAAAACTTACCATTTTAACAAAAGACATGAGATTAATGGATGCATTCTGTAACTCTGCAAGAGCTGAAGGAGTGATGTTAATTCTCTGCTCACGAACTGTACGTTGTATTCTCCCAGGATCAATTAAAAAGTTACTGATCTGAAGACTACCTAAATTCAGAACAAGAGTAGAAAATATATATATATATATATATATATACACAAATAAATTTGACATGGGCGATTCTTTCTCGTCTTGGGATTCACGGTCAAACGGCTGGGTGGAATTGCACGAAAAATTACACAGATCTGTAGAATGATCCAGTGGTGAAGCTGAGCTTTGTATTTTTTTCATAGATCCCATGGTTACCAAGATAATTTACTATAATAATACTCTTGTGTTTATGAATGAGAAAGGAAGGGGTGAGCGTGTGTGAATATGTGTGTGTATGTAAAGGGGGGTATATGAATGTGTGTGTGTATGCATGCATGTGTGTGTGTGTTTGTTTGTGTGTGTGTGTGTGTGTGTGTGCAATGGAAATGGGATGCTTCATCTTTGTTCACTTAGTATTTAGGACTATTTTTTGATTTGGTTGAATCTTGGTTGGTTCTTTTTTCTTGTTGTTGGTCAGTTATTTTTAGCGTTAAGACAGAAAAAAGTCATTCTAAAATTGTTTTTTAATGTAAGTGTGCCCAAACAAGTCGAATGCTTGCACAGAGCAGGTTTTACAGCCACATAATCCAAACCAACTGGGTGAAACCAGGTTTAGCTGCTAGTATATACATATATATATATATATATATAT
>NC_068987.1:61882576-61887055 GCF_001194135.2 Octopus bimaculoides | reverse complement strand
GTGATTAAAATCAAACAATAAGCAACACGGATTTCAAAAGTGATTGCAGTACGCATGTTTCATGCTACTTCAATTTATTTAAGTAATGTGAGCATTACCTTAAATGCAATATGAAGAGCAATCTTCAGCTGCACGAAAAAATGCAGAAAAAGACATATTACAAATGTGGCAACATATTAAAACTAAGTGGGAGAGAGCATACATAAAATCCAAATATATATATATATATATATATGAATAGACATAAATATTATATGTGTGAGGCTATGAGAGTATATGTGTGTGTATACCTCTGTGTGTGTGTATATATATATATATATATATATATATATATAGGTAAAGTAAATATCAGAGAAACTATGCCTCATGCAGAAACTGCAAGAACTACTAAGAGCTTTTGCAAGCTCTTCTAAATCCATTGCAATTCTGGAAACTTACTGTACCATCAGCAGGCATCTCAGAATCACATGCATTTCACCCTTTACACACACACACACACAGATATATACATATACATGTGTGTGCGTGTGTGTCTGAGAGAGAGAGAGAGAGAGAGAGAGAGAGAGAGAGAGAGAGAGAGAGAGAGAGAGAGAGAGAGAGAGAGAGAGAGAGAGAGAGAGAGAGAGAGAGCAACTTCAACAGACTGTAAGTGATGGCTTGAAAAATTCAAGAAGTAAATCATTGTATGTAATATATAATTTCATTGTAAAAAATGGATCAAATAATAAGAAATTTGCAGGAGAATTTGTGCTGCATTTAGCTAAAACTGGGAAAGTTGTTCCAGTTCCTTGAAATATATTTTTAAAGTTGATGAAACTAATCTATCTGGAAGAGAATGTCAAAAAAGAATTTTTATATCAAGAACCTTGTGGAGGATTCTTGCAATTCCAAGCAATGATGATTTTGTAGGTGTTCTAACTTTATATTTGTTCCAAACTTTTGGAGCCATGTTGGTAATTGGGTACTGATACTTCCAAAGGCACCAACCACTATTGACATGATGTCCAATTTCTTTATTGCCCACAACCTGCATATTTCCCACTTCAATTCACCATATCATATCAATTATCAGGCATGTTTTTTTTATTTTCTGTTCATTACAATAATGTCAGGTTTTTGATGTTTAATCTGATGGTCACTCTGAATCATTTCATGCCACAGGATTTTGCAATTCCCATTCTCAGTAACTCTTTCTGGGATTTGGTGCACAACTACTACTACTACTACTACTACTACTACTACTACTACTACTACTACTACTACTATTATTATTATCATCATTATTATTATTATCATTAACCTCAAATGTTTTCAGTAATTATTTCATGAAATCATTATTAATTAATAGAGCTCTTAAACTAGGCACAATGACAGGACTGAATAAAAACATCCTCCCTTAACTGATAAATGCACCTTCTCATTTAAAATACCCTAGTGTTAAAGTTCTGTTTTTTCCATTCAATCTATGAAGGACATTTTTTTGAGTCTTTCTTTTTAGGAGAGGCAGTTATAATTGCTCTAGATTATTGTAATTTTGGCATATCATTACTATACATCTAATAAGCCGATCTGCCAACTTTTTATTCTGGACTGAAAGAGACGGTGTTGGCAATTAACATGTGATGTAAAGATAAGGAAACACACACATACACACAAACACACACAGATACTCATGCATATATATATATATATATATATATATATATCACCATCATCTTATTTAATTTTCTATTTTTGCATAGGTCAGACATGACTACATTGGGATAGGGTTCTTTTTTTATTACAATTGAATACCCTTCTCAACATCAACCTTTATCTGTTTCTATGCAAGGTAATAGATGCCCATGACCAGACATGTTTTGGATCTTTTCCTTTTGAACGGCAGATCGAGAAATTAATTTTTTGTAACTAAACACTTTCAAACTTCAGACACTGGTAGAATGTGTCATATAAAACATCTTTTACTCTTAGTGTTGTTGAGAAAAGTTTATATTTTCAAAGTTATTTCGTTATAAAGTAGTCGTATTTCGGTAATTTCAACCAATCAATGACGTGTATTCAGCTGAATAAAATTACTGCTGTTCTTTGTCAACAACAACTATCAGCGGTGCATATTTCGTTTGTCACTGTTATTTATGACATCGTTTGTGTGTTTGCACTGGTTTTAGCTTTAGGATTTTAGGGTTAGGGTTAGGGGGTTAGGGTTAGGGTTTTAGCGTTAGGGTAAGGATTTTAGGGTTAGGGTTTTAGGGTTAGGGTTTTAGGGTTAGGGTTAAGGTGTTAGGGTTAGGATTAGGGTTCGGATGTTAGGGTTAGAGTTATGGAAAAAAGTGAAAAATGAAGAAATTGGAGAGGGAGGCAGGCAAAAAAGTCTTTCCGAAAATAGTAGCTGAAAATCAGGAAAAAAAACTAAAAGCACTAGAAATGCACAAACGATTGTGGTGGTACCATGAAGTAAACATGCTTCAGATACACTCGTTTATTCATACAAACGTAACTGAGATGAAATATATCATAAATAACAGTGACAAACGAAATATACACCACTGGAAGTTGTTGTTGACAAACAACAGTAATTTTATTCAGCTGAATACACGTCATTGATTGGTTGAAATTACCGAAATAGGACAACTTTAACACAAAATAACTTTGAAAATACAAACTTTTCTCAACAACACTAAGAGTAAAAGATGTTTTATATGACACATTCTACCAGTGTCCGAAGTTTGAAAGTGTTTAGTTACAAAACATTAATTTCTCGATCTGCCGTTCAAAGGGTAAAGATCCCATGTTTTCCACTGGAGAAGGGAAATGAATGGTGCTCATTTACGACCATAACATGATGTCAAGACAAGGATATACAAACATGTATATATTTGTATGTACATATACAAAATGAGCTTCTTTCAGTTTCCCTCTGCTATATCAGTTATGACAATGAAGGTTCCAGTTAATCTAGTCAATGGACAGCTGGCTCATGAAATTAACATGCAAGTGGTTGAGCACTCCACAAACATGCACTTCTATAATGTAGTTTCCAGAAGAATTCAGTTTGACACAAAAAGAGACAAAGCTGGCCCTTTGAATTACAGGTACAACTTATTTTTGCTAGCAGAGCAAACTGGAGCAATGAGAAATAATGTGTCATGCTCAAGAACACAATGCACTACTGAGAATTGAACTCATGGTATTATGATTGTTAGCCAGATATTCTAACCACTAAGCCATGCCCTTTCACCATATCAAGATAAAGGTATACATGCACACATTCAGATAGATACATACATACATACATACATGTGTGTGCATGCACACACACACACACAACACACGCACACACTCACACACACATAAAACAAGCTTCTACATTTACTACCTATCAATTTCACTCCCTGAGTACTGGCTATAATAGAAACACACCAGTCAACGGCATCAATACAGTGGGGCCAAACCCAAAATCAGAAGATTGAACTACTTAAGCACACACCCATGCCTACATCTAATATTCAATTACACCAAACAAACTGTGAAACTATGTGCAAAAGGATGGTCATGGCTAGAATAACCTTAACCAGAGGTTTATTTGATCAGCATTAACCTGGAACTAAGCAACAACAGAAAAATCTATATCAACAGGAATTAATGAAATAATGTATTGTGCAAAGCTAATAAATATTTTTGTCCACCACGCATGTAAGTGTAATTATTATCTTGCAAAATAACTCTAACTAAAGCGAAACTTCACAGGTCACTAAACATTTGCACCCACTCAATTGTGGGTTTTGATCAAATGA
This sequence comes from Octopus bimaculoides, assembly GCF_001194135.2. NCBI lineage: Eukaryota > Metazoa > Mollusca > Cephalopoda > Octopoda > Octopodidae > Octopus > Octopus bimaculoides. The sequence goes on along the minus strand of NC_068987.1, from coordinate 61,883,261 downwards.
AGCAATATATGGCTCACATAGTACTGAATTTTCTTAAGTAGTCACCAACCTAAATACTAAGTGGATTTGAAGCAGATTAACTTACATAATGAAATGGTGATAGATATTTGAACATGAAAGAGCAACAAATATGTTACATTTGTTTAAATTATTTATGAAAGTACAAAACTAAATCATATATATATATATATATATATATATAGACACATATTTATACACATACATAAACACACACACATATATAGATACACATACATGCATATATATATATATATATATATATGTACATATACATAAATGTCTATACATATAAACACATGCATGTATACATATACATGAGCATACACACACACACAGACACATTGGTATCAAACAGTGAGAATAAATGCGAGACAAAAGGGTCACACAGGAGAGCTAGGAAGAAGGGGAGATAATAAAGTGGTGGTGATCCCAAAACGAAGGTGCATGTGCATGTGTATAAGAGAGTTTGCATGTGCATGTGGAATAGGGCTGGTGATCTTGACGTATGTGTGTAGGTGTGAAAATGTGGGGCTGGGAATTGGTCAGTGTTGGTGTGTGTGTGGTGATGTATTGTGATGTGATGTGTTGTGTGGTATGGTGTAGTGTTGTGTGGTGTGATATGATGGTGTTGAGAGGTGGGGGAGGCGAGAGTGGGGAAAGCAAG
>NC_068987.1:61880041-61881810 GCF_001194135.2 Octopus bimaculoides | reverse complement strand
ATATATATATATATATATATATATATATATATATATATATATATATACATACATTGCTTGCCAACTAATGTTCGTATGTTTACGTCCCCATAAGTTAGCAGCTTCACAAAAGAGACCAATAGAATGAGTCAAATGTTTTAAACAAGTAAAAGATAAGAATAAACAAATATGCCATTTCACTCCTGAGCAACGCTTGATATCTCTGCTATTTATATATATAACTTACTCCTCCTGTATGTGTGCATTTTTATAAGAGAAAAATATGTTATAAATGAAGTAGAAAAACGATCGATTTCATTCTTGAATGTAATGATAGTAATGGCAAATTAAGTTATTGAAGTATTCATGTTGCATTAAGAGTGAATATTTCTTTATAAACAATGCTTTTTGTTTTATTTCAGGATGCATAAGCAAAAAGATTTGCTTTTGCTCCTACAAGTGATGCTCCTACATAAAGTTTCGAATCTGAAGCAGGGTAAGACTATCACTACAGATTTAGATCTACTCCTCCTGTATGTGTGTATTTTATAAGAGAAAACATGTAATAATTAAAGTAGAAAAAAGATTGATTTCAAATATGAACTTTTGTTTGTTTATTATTTATATGACAATAATAAATGGCAATTATATAATACAGTTCACTGAAAAATGGAATTTAGTCATTCTTGAATGTAATAATAGTAATGGCAAATTAAGTTATTGAAGTATTCATGTTGTATTAAGAGTGAATTTTTCTTTATAAACAATGTTTTTTTGTTTTATTTCACGGCGTATAAGCAAAAAAGATTTGTTTTTGCTCCTACACGTGATGCTCCTACATAAAACTGACCATGTGAAAAGCATGGTTCTTAAAAATATGTAATAACTGAAGAAGGAGAATTGAAAGATTCGGTTTCAATGTGAATGAAGGTAGAAGAATAGCTATATCATATAGAAGAATAGCTTTACGGAATGCAGGTGACCGCGCAATGGCACTGAAAAGGCCACAAGTCAAGTAGAACACCCATTTGTCATGGTTTCTTTTGACATTTGAATAGGCCGTATGGCAGAGAAGAATTGAAACATACAGTTTTGAATCTGAACCAGGTTGAGACTACCCCTACAGACTTAGATTTACTCCTCCTGTATGTGTGTAATTTATAAGAGAAAACATGTAATAATTGAAGTAGAAAAAAGATCGATGTCAAACAAATTAAGTTATTGAAGTATTCATGTTGCATTAAGAGTGAACATTTCTTTATAAACAATGTTTTTTTTGTTTTATTTCGGGGTGCATAAGCAAAAAGATTTGTTTTTACTCCCACACATGATACTCCTACATAAAGTGGGCCATGTGAAAAGCATGGTTCTTCAAGTTGCAACCCAGCAACTTTTAGTGTTTGGCTCTGAATTTTATTAATGCTCATGGTAAAAGAAAGTGGGATAGGAAACTGTAACAGCTTAAATTGGAATGGTATGCAAGGAATGAAGACGGTGTCACCTTTACCACAGACAGTGAGAATATTTGCCTCAATGCAGTTCTTCATAAGTTTGTGCACAATTAGCGTTGTGCAATCGCATAATTTTTGTTGAGACAAATTAGGCAATAGTATAATAGCTTCCCCTCAACCAGGTATTTTCATTTTGCAGGAGAAAGAAAGAGACAGAATTTCGATTTTAAATATATATATATATATATATAGAAAAAGCATAATAGCTTCCCTTGAACAATTTACTTTCATTTTGCTGGACAAACAAACAAACAAGCAGACAGAATCTCTCTTTTATAT
>NC_068987.1:61877548-61879866 GCF_001194135.2 Octopus bimaculoides | reverse complement strand
TATAAATAAGCAAGAGAGAGAGAAAGATATATATGTATATTTGTGCTTGTCTATCCTACCCCACTACTTGACAACCAGCATTTGTTTCCATCACAAATACTTGTTGTCAAGTAGTGGGGTATGCTTCCATCACTTAGCAGATCAATAGAATAATTTCTATGCTTAAAAATAAACACTTGGGTTGGTTTGTTCAATTAAATCTTTCAAAGCAGTGCTCCCGGCCTAACTACAATTCAATGACTGAAGCAAATAAAGGAATACAATCTTTGTGCTTACTTCATCATCATCATTCAACATCCACCTTCCATGCTGGCATGGGTTGGACGGTTTGACAGGAGCTTGTCAAACAGAAGACTGTACAAGACTTCCGTGTCTGTTTTGGCAGGGTTTTTATGGCTGGATGCCCTTCTGAACACCAACAACCTTGCAGAGTGGACTGAGTGCTTTTTACATGGCACCTGCATAGGTGAAGTCAGTTTTGACATGGTTTTTACAGCCAGATGCCCTTCTAAATGCCAACCACATTACAGACTGGACTGGATGCTTTTTAAGTGGCACCAGCACTGGCAGGGGTCACGAAGTAATTTTCAAGACAAAAAAATCTTTGAGAGGAGAGGAAACATTAGAGGAGATGATCTTCTGTCAGATGATGAAAGGTTAGAATATGACAGAGAGGCAGAAACAAGTGTCTTGCTGTGGAGGAAGTACATGGTCACCCAGCTAGAGAGAGGGGGGGGAAGAGATAGATAGAGAGGAGGAGAGATTATTTTCATTAACAATGTGTAAAAACATCAAGGTGATAACATTAAAATGTTACAAATATAACAAATACCAAATGTTACATTGTTTAACCCTTCAGCATTCAGATTGCTTCATCAAACGTCATATTTATTCACATGATTTTGAATTAATAATCTTGTAGCTTCAATATTTCAATGACATAATTACTTATGTTTAAAATAGCATTGTAGGGTAGGCATAAGAGGCCAGATTTGGTCAGTTTGAACTAAATGCTAAAGGGTTCAACAATGTTGAAAGACTTTAATGTACTATTATTACAATATCACATACCTTGAACGTTTCCATCTTCAAGAAGATGATACAAATCTTCCAGAATTCGGTAGGTTTCTAGTGATCTTAAAAACATTTCCTGATAACTTGAATTTTTAATGATAATTTGCACATCCTTTACAACTTTGGTTAATCTGTCCGTAAAACAAGCAAATCTTTTTAATAAAGCTTTAAACAACAAAAAATACAATAATCTTAAACTCTCTTTTATTTTCTGTCATTAATTACCTTAAAACTTTTTGTGCATGTCACACCCATTTGTATTATGTGTCTACATCATTTCATCCTTCAAACCTTATTCTTCAAATATCATCCTTATCCCTTAGAGTCCATAACACTGGTATATCAATAGCAATACTAGGCATGCACAGGCTGTAGCACCAATAAAGCAGTGTGGTGTCACTGAGTGCAGCATGTGTTTCATTATGTGTGTTCTGACTCTATTTTGATCAACAAATCAAAACATTTGTTATATCCAAAAGTAAGACAATATATCTTTACCCAGTCCAATTGTTCTGGCAGTATGTGCTTGTAAAAATAGGGAGAAATTTGACAATAGAACAAGCTCTGTTGTGTGAAAATGAGCCTGGGCTGTCAGGATCAAAATGCAAGAGAAAGAAGCTATAAACTGCCAGTCAAGCATTTGACATATTGGATAAATTCAATAATTAGACGCTGAAAATGATGCAGATTACCCAGACAGGGACTTGGAATCTGTTTCTTACAATGACAGACATAGTGTAGTAAGTGAAGGCAGAGACAGTAAAAATGATTCAGATAATGAAACCTTGGTGTGAAAAGTGGGTATAGCATTAGAAAATTGAATGCCAGCAAAGACAATTCAGACACCATTAGCACAGGCCCATTTGATGCTTCAAATTCTGGGCCCCAAAACATTCCAGACAGCATAAATGGCGAGCCTTAAGTCAAGTGAGTTTGTAAATATATTTCTGAATGATCAATTTTGGGAAAACCCCATTATGACAGATTTACTTCTAATCCTTGTCAGAACCAGGTACAAATGGCCCAAGAGCATAGGCACAGGATCACATAGCACCAAGGAGATCACGTAATTTTTCAACTCTATTATATCTAGAGCTTTTTTTTTGATTTTCTGTAAATTTTCCTTATTTTACACATAGGTGCAAGCATGGCTATAAGCAGAGTTGCAGCTGTGTGGTAAGACATTTGCTTCCTGACCACATGACTTTTGGTTCAGTCCTTCTGTGTGGTACCTTGAGCAAGTG
>NC_068987.1:61873383-61875737 GCF_001194135.2 Octopus bimaculoides | reverse complement strand
ATATATATATATATATATATATATATATACATATATACAAACCATATACAATATTTCATTTCAAAATAAAGATAACAATTAGGTTTCATGCTTACATTGACTGATTAAAGTTGTCAATGACACCAGGTAATTCTCCAGTAGTAATGTTCTTATGGCAATTATTGCTTATTGTACAGACATATGTCTGAACAAAAGGTAATAGTCCAGCTGAAGGCAATGCACGACCGTCAAAATGACCTGGAAAAGAAAACAAAACGATAATCATTTAAGTGCAAGAAATGTAACCCTAACCCATAGACACCACAGTAAAATATCCCTGGGGAGTGTAACTAAAGCATCAACCAAGTGAAAATTTTCACTGTTAACTAGGATTTGAAACTCTATATTGCAAATATATGGAACAGTTGTATAATACAGTGCACTTGATTTATTTTAGAAGTAAGTCTTGCACATATAATACAAACTGATCTAGGCCATTTAAGAGTTGAATTGGCCAATTTTTGATGATGCATTAAGAAGCAACAAACATTCAGTGAAAAGTGACTTTCTGCGGAAAAAAAAAAAAAAATCGGGCTATGGGATGAAGAACAGTCATCATTTGACTTATACTTGTATAAGCTGCAGATATTTTATTGTTTCTTTGAGCTGAGCATTTTATTCTTCCACCTAAATTTACCAAGACATAATCAAATGGTACCAAATGTTCTGGAAAATATATATGCAATTCACAAGTTTCTTATCCTCTTAAAACTGAGGTTAATAACGTGTCTTCTGCTTTCTGACATTATTGATTTTAAATATATTTAGGAAAGATTTAAAAATAGGAGGTTTTAAAGTTAACATGATAGCCAACTGGCCTAAATACGTAAATATCAAGAGTTGAAATTGCATAATGAAATATAATCTTAAACAATAAGGTAGTGCATAGCCAGACAAATCCATTTAATTCTCTCTTAGCTGCTTTCATTAGCTAAGCAATGTTAGAATAGCAAATATAGATGTAAAACAATTTCAAGATATCTAATTTAGTCTTTTCCAAGCATACTCATTAATATCAAATAATGCCTCATATCAGTATATATGTGTGTGCATAAGTGTAGATGTGTCTTTGTCTTAACATTGCCATGGGGAAATATCACCATATTTGGAAAGTGGTGAGGGTTAGTACCAGGAATGGTGTCTGATTGTAGAAAATTGCCTCAATGAATTCTGTCCAACTGACCCATGCTAGCATGGAAAAATAAGATTATGATTAATCTGCATCATTACAATATACATTCTTAAGTTTGATAATAGGGTATAATAGTATTTTCAACAAAGAGGCAGACAGTAAATGATCAAGACGAATATTAACATAATATTTTTAAAATTATTCTGAGGCAAGATAATAGACATTATGACACTGCCAGTACAGGTGCCACTTAAAAAGCATCCAGTCACACTATAAAGTAGTTGGCATTTCGACGGGCATCCAGTTGTAAAAACCATGCCAAAACAGATGCAGAAGTATGGTGCAGTCTTCTGCCTGGCCATCTCCTGTCAAACTATTCAGCTCATGCCAGCATGGAAAGCAGACATTAAACGATGATGATGATGACTACCCTAAAATGTTAGTTACATAGGAACAGTGAAAGCTTAATAACAAATATGTTGGCCGTTTTGGAAACAATGCCTCCAACGAAAGGAACAACCAGTAAGTGTAAAAGCTAGAACACGCAGCATGTTGAGGGAGTCGTCTCTAAATGCTATATCACAGTGAATCCAGCAAACAAACAAAATACATACACTGAGTATGTGCAATTAATAATGTTTACAACACTAGCACTACTTTTAATTCATTATTGAATTTAATCTTGCATGTGCATCATCATGGCACATCAGCAAATGGTTCTTACACTCTTTGTCTATAGTCATAGACTGGCAATTCAGTTTGTCCCCAGTCTGATTCGGGTAAATGATGTTGATAAGCCACAAAGGTGGCAAAATATTGGTATTCATCATTCCTGAATTTGATTGGAGGCAAGTTATCTCACCTGTCTATGACTTTCAGGTGTTTTAACACCCAGCATGTTGAGGGAGTCATCCCCAAGCACTATACCGCAACGAACTGGTGAACAAACAAAACACTTACATTGAGTATGTGCAATCAATAATGTTTGCAACACTAATGCTGCTTTTAATTCATTATTGAATATATACATACACAACCACACACACACACACACACACACACACAAATGTCTATGGTTGCAAAATGAAATACTGAGTCCTTGCCAACAATAATGCCTATATCAGTTGCCAGGGATGGATGGATGGATACATACATAAATACATATAAATATATATATATATAT
>NC_068987.1:61868641-61872790 GCF_001194135.2 Octopus bimaculoides | reverse complement strand
TATATATTTATATATATATATATATTTATATATATATTATATATATATATATATAATATATATATAAAATACACAAATAAATGTTTTGAGCTGGTTTCAAAAGGTTAAGGGAATGTTAGATACACTGCAGGATAAATTACAATTCTATCACTGTAATATTATCAAGACATCTAGTGCTTATTCCAGATTGCTAAGAGAACTGACACATGTAGAATTAAGAATACTGCTTGAATACACAACTAACAATAAGCAATAAAATTAAATGCAAGGTTACTACAAAACAGTAATTCAATAGTCAACATTTCACATGACCTTAGTTCAATGGTCATTTCTACCACCTGACCCTACAACCTTGTAGTTCAATAGCCAATCATATAACATCTACCCAAAAAACCATATTGTCTATAAGGTGGTTAAAAAAAAGGCTTCTGTATTATCATTTACACATTTCGGAAGTATATATGAACTGAAAGGAAAAGATTTTAAATATTGCTGAAGATAGGTAAAACCTGAAATCTGAGGAAACTATTGATAGACATATCTTGAAATTTCTAGAAGAAACCTGTGTCTAAACAAATATAATGGTCAGATAAGTTCAGTGATCACTTGGTGAGATAAAGGAACTCACACTCACATGACCTGCTTGTGATCTAAAGGAGCCTGTTATTTTGACCAATTGAACTGAAAATAGTAAAACAATAGAATTTGAAGAAACTTAGTGATGCCCTGTATCAGCAAATGATAATACAAAGACTTCAAATAGTGGAATGATTAAGTTTTATACCACAACGAAGATAGGAATTCTAGCATTTCATGTAGAATCCTTCATCAAAGACTGATGAACTAGCTAACAGGGTTGATGGATAAATAAATTGTAAGAGGGAACTGAAGATAGGTGACTGAAGGTAAGTTATTAATAGGGAAATGACTGCCAGTACCTAAGAAGAGTGTTCAGGCAGTCCAACAATGAATAGACAACAAATACAGTAGAAGTTCACACAAGATACAGTCAGGTCAGTTCAGGTCAGGTATGGGAGCATACACCATTGCAGCGTGTCACTGTATCCACCATTTTCCAGTATCTGCTCAGGTTGTCTTGGGAGGTCCTCCAAGCAATGTCCCAGTCAGTTCCCCTCTACATGAAAAACTTCCCCCATCTGCCATGACTATGAGGCATATGGCAGACTAACACAAACTCTCACCCCAGCTGGAGTAAGGTGGCAACATATAAATATCTCTTAACTCTTTTGATACCAAACTGCTTGAGACCACCCTTGGTTTCAATGATAAAAGTTTCCAGTTTTAAAGTCATACAAATTAAACCTTACATCAAATGTTCATGGTAATTTATATTCCAAACTTGAACTTAATAGATATTACTAAGTTTTAATAAATTCTTCATTATTTTCAAAATTAATTAAAACAAAAGTAATGTATTTCAATGAAAATATGGTAACAAAAGGGTTAAACCATAAAAGATTCCTTAATACCAGTGATTACTATTGTTTTCCTCTGGAAGGGAAGCTAATCCATCCCAAATTAACATCCACATTAGAAAGATGAACTAAGGAGTGTAGGAATCATGTCATCATCACCATCATTGTCCAAGCTGGCATGGGTTGGACGATTTGATCAGAGTTGGCAAGCTGGAAAACTGCACCAGGCTCCAGTCTGATTTGGCATGGTTTCTACAGCTGGATGATCTTCTTAATGCCAACCACTTTACAGAGTGTGCTGGATGCTTTTATGTGGCACCACACAAGCACTTTTACATGGCACTGCACAGGTGCTTTTACATGGCACCACATGCTGTGTACTTAACAAATATATAATAAAATCCCTTTAGTGAAATTGAACTCGATAATCTACACACTCTGCAATTTTGCTTCCAGAGATTGGTTTGAAATCAAACTTTAGAGACGCTTATTTCATGCAACCAATAGCATTAGCAAAGACAAAAAATTAAAATATATATGGAATGCATGAGCTGAGAATAATCTATTGCTCTCAAAAGAACCTAACAGCTGCATTAAGTGCAAGCTAGTTGAAAATGCAACCAGATATAAGTAACAGTGGTTACTGCATGAAATATATGGATCAATGATAGTTCTTAGGTGAAAGAGTTCTGTGAGACAGTAAAAGAGAATTCACACAGTAAAGTAAATATTGATTTATCTCTATATTGTAAAACCAGGTTTTAAATTAAGAAACGGTTAACCGTTTTTACCTCAGTATATTACTGGTACAAGTGTTTGCAAACTCTACAGAGGTGAAAAGCATTGAAGATATCAAATTAAATGTTGTAAACCAATGAATATTTCAACTCAGTAACACAATTACCTGCCTTCTGTTCCAACCTTTCATCCATTTTCTCTGCCCACCATTCAGAGAGGTAGGGTATAAAGTCCTCAGGTACCTCTTCCATAGAGGTCCTATCAGAAGTAACTGTGATTACATTTTTCAGTTGGATTCCCAAACATGACCAACTGAGACTAAGGATATTATTCAGCTATCTCTTTAGTAATCCAAGAATGACATTGTTGGATTACCTGCCTTCATGTTTAATAACACTGGTTATTTACACTGATACAAGCTCATGCATTTGCAGAATAGAATATTTTCATCTGACCCTATAAAAGTACTTTTATAGATCTCATAAATATGAAAGGAAAAGCCAATCTCTGCTGAATGTTAAGTCAGAACCAGCATCAATAATATCAATATGCCAATTTGTTCTTTTTGTATGTACCTGTTATGTGTGTCGCACTTACTTCAAAGAAGAAGTGAGAAAGAGAGAGGAGGACAGAGAGGAAGTAAGAAGGAAAGAGAGAGAGAGTGAAAGAGGCAGTGACTGGTGACAGCATTCATTTTGTGTTTTTAAATGTTTCAGAAAGGAAGTAAGAGAGAGAGAGAGAGGGGGGAGAGAGAGAGACAGTGAGTGGTGACGGCGTTTTGTGTTTTTAAATATTCATCACATCGCAAGAAAAGAAGATACATAGATACATACACACGTTAAATTAAAAGTGGGAGAGAGGAGGGACACAGAGGAAGTGAAAGAGAACAAGAGAAAGTAAGATAGATACATAGGCACAGCAAATATTAGATGTCACTTTCACTTTTCATTATCACATGAGGATAAAATTAACTTGCAAGTAGCTGAGTACTCCACAGACATGCATATCATTAATGTAGTTCTCGGAGATTCAGCCTCACACAGAGTATGACAAGGCTACAACTCATTTTGGCCAGCTGAGTGGACTGGAGGAAGATAAACCTTCAAGTGGTTGGAAGAAAATGAAAAAAAAAGATCCTATATAGGGGCAGGAAAATCTTTTTAGTCGCTAGGGTCACTATGGGTGTTAATCCAGTCCTAAGAGTGGCATTTGTAGGTTTCACAGATCTGGAGGCCAAGCCTCCAGATAAACACTAATGCACAGGCTGTTGTTATCAAACTGAGCGTGAGTCGAGGGTGAATACACGTCGGAATAGCAATTATTTTGTCTTAGCTTTCACTGCTTATACTAAACACACGACATATGGAACATTTCCTTTTCTTTCACTCTTCTTGAAAATGGCACTCCACAATGACAAGGTTCCTGTTTATATGATTAATGACCAGTCTGCTCATAAAATTAACATGCAAGTGGCTGAGTACTCCACAGGCATGCGTACCATAATGTAGTTTTCAGGGAGATTCAGCCTCACACAGAAGGGGACAAGGCTGGCCCCTTTGAATTACAGCTACAACTCATTTTCGCCAGGTGAGTGGACTGCAGCAAGATGAAGTAGAGTATCTTTTTCAATAACACAGCATGCCGCAGGGAATCGTACTCATGACTTTATGATCGTGGGCCAAATACCCCTAACCACTGAGCCTCGCATTTTCAGTCTCTTAACCATAGAGAAAAGGAATGAAGCAACAGAAACAGAGAAGGAAAAGCCTCAGCCATTTACAATGACAATTAGACTGATATACGATCGATCTTTTCTAGCTTCTTTACATTTAACAATGAAGAAGAGGGAAAGACATTTGGTAATGAATAGAGGGAAAGTCTTTCAGGTGTTTGTTTTTATTCTGGGAGTTCTAGAACAATCGACTGTTAGTTCTTTCTTCTTTCCCTCACCACCATTACTTATTCACTTTCTTTC